>NC_056743.1:1961024754-1961114754 GCF_019279795.1 Protopterus annectens | reverse complement strand
AGCCTTCCCTTTTAGAAGTCACAGTATCGGCTCCATCCGGCGCCGATACTGCCAGATCTGGGCACTCAGTGTCGGCTCCGGCTGGAGCCGACGTATCCTCGGCTCCTTCGGCTCCACCTATCTCTAAAAAGAGATCACGATCCCCCTCATTGGAATCGATACGTTCGGCTCCGCGATCACCCCTGCTCTCGGAGCGGAGCCATCGGAGCCGTTCTTCTCGGTCATCCAGGCTGTCTGATCACGACCTCGAGAGAGTGGTGAGCAGACTATTAAAGTCTCAGGCATTGGCCCAAATGCTCCATAGCCTGTCTCAACAGACGGTAGCTATCTCACATCCACCTAACATTCCTCCTTCGACTCTCTTACAGAGCTCGGAGCCGGAGCTCCTCTGAGCCGTGACTGTTGTAGCTTCGGAGCCGATACCACCCCCCCTTTTGGCTCCATCGTCCTCCGCTCCGATTTCCTCCTTGAGGCCTTCATTGGAGGGATCCGGGCGTCTGGTCTCTCTCATCGGCTCCGAGGGGGTGAGTGGCATCGGACCCTTGTCCGACTCCGTTCTCCCTCTTGGGGCTTTGGCGTTGGTGAGCTCAGCCCAGACATCTGCCTCGGAGCCTTCCCTCTCGGTGAGGCCTGGAGTTCCTATCTCTTCGGAGCGGGAACCTTCTGGTCTCTCTGACGGGGGAGCCTTTGAGGTGATGAGGAGTGTACTAGCCCCTGGGCGTAGTCAACGGTCAGTTCCATCAGCTCCTCTGACGTCTCTTCCCACTCTCTTGCTCCCGGACCCAGAGATCCAATGCCTCAGGTTTCCCCATTGGGAATATCTTCCTCTTCCGAGGCTTCTCCTGATCCGTCAGGTGAACCTCTGCGTAAGAGGACATGTAAGAGGAAACATCTAGACTCCCCCGAGTCTATTACATCTGATACTGACTTGAATGAGTCGGAGGGATCCCCAAGGTCCTCCTCTGAGGATGTCTCTTTCTCAGACATCCTTGAACTCCTTAAGCAGAGGGGGAACTGGCCCTCCCTTAATCCTTCCAAGGATGAGTCAGTATACCTGGAGGCGTTCGGATCTCGACCCTCCACCTCCTGGGTGTCTCCGCCTTTCGACCCTCTTATGGACGTGGTGGCTCGGAAGGCATGGATGGCCCCGGATTCGGTGGAACCTATTCCTCGGAGGCCTTCTAAATTCATTACGGCCCCACCTGATAGGCAATATTTGACAAAAGGTGTCCCGGTTGATGCCATGGTGGTGGCTGCAGCCACCAAAAAGGAAATAGCTGATTGATCCTTCAGTACCTATCCATCCTCCTAACAAGGATTCTAGGACTATGGACAGGTACGGCAAGCGGATTTTTTCTTCAGCGACCTTTGCCATGCGATCGCTGAACTACTTGTGTCACTTCACCCGCCTTCAAAGAGATGTTCTTAAAGAGTTGGGGGAAGTTTTACAGGATCCGTCAGCTGCTGGGTCTCAGGATGAGATTAGCTCACAGCTAGGAATCCTAAACTCCATTGTTAACTCCTTCATGTGGCTCATTTCTTATGCAGCCGATGGAGCGAGTAGGGCCGCAGGCACAGGAGTGGCTTTAAGGCATCAATCCTGGATGCGGCTTTGTAATTTTGCAGACCCCTTCAATGCGTCCTTCACAAACTCCCCTTTTGATGGTTAGACCTTGTTTGGACCTCAAGTGAAAGACACCTTGACTAGATGCGAACAAGATGGCAAGACTCTTTCTGCTGTAGGAGTCCGTTTCTCCACCCCTTCAAGACCTTACCCAAAAGGTCAAAAGGGAGGGAAAATGTGGTTCCGCAAATCTCAAGGAGTCACGCCTGATGCATGAGGTCAGTTTACCCCCAGAGGCAGAGGGGGTAACAACAACAGATGCCGCCCTAGGGGCAGAGGGGGTCCGCAGGATCAGGGTAGCAGAGAGCCTCTTTCTGACAAACCCTTCCAGCATCCCTGAGATGTTGCCCGATTGTTCACCTTCGGAGGCAGTCGGGGGAAGATTATCACTGTACCCAATAGCCTGGCTTTCCCTTTCTCAAGACAAATGGGTACAGTCGATTATATCTGAGGGTTACAAAATTCCCTTTATTCAAACCCCAATTCAGCAAAAGGGAACCCTTCCAGACGTTCCACCCGGTCTAAGGGAACTAGCAGTACCAGAGATATCAAAACTGCTAGCAAAAAGAGCCATCCAGCCAGTCCCAGCAGACCAAATAGGATCCAGAATCTACTCAAGGTTCTTTTTAGTACCAAAAAAGACAGGGGACTGGAGACCAATATTAGATCTCAGCAAACTTAACAAGTTTGTAAAGAAAACAAGATTCCGGATGGTCACGCTTCAGTCCATTCTACCCTTTCTGGGCAAGGACAATTGGATGTGCTTGGTAGATCTTCAGGATGCATACTATCACATAAAAATTCACAGGCGCTCCAGAAGATTTCTCCGCTTTCGGCTGGGGACCAGTCACTTCCAATTCAGGGCCCTGCCCTTTGGACTCACTACAGCCCCCAGAGTGTTCACCAAATGTATGGCAGTGGTTACGGCTCACCTGAGACGTCAAGGATTCCAGGTGTTTCCATATCTAGACGACTGGCTCCTCACTGCCACCACCAGGCATCAACTTCTCCAAGCCAGAGATTACACCATTCACATTTGCAGAGGGCTAGGGATTTCTATAAATTTCGAAAAATCTGCCTTGTCGCCTTGTCAATCTTTTACTTTTATAGGTGCAAAATTGGACACTGTACAACTTTCAGCAAAGTTAACAGACCAAAGGATCTTGGACATTCAAAGTCACGTCCAGGTGATTCTTCTCAGCAACAAAATTCAGGCCAGATTTGCTCTGAAAGTATTGGGTCTTATGGCGGCCGCCATAACACTTCTTCCCTTTGCCCACTTTTACATGCGTCTTCTACAATGGATGCTATTCGCCCAATGGTCCTTTCAACAACTTCCCATGCGTCACAGGATCACAATAACTCCAACTTGCAAAAGGCATCTGACCTGGTGGATATCGTCCCCTCAAGTCCATCAGGGCTGACCCTTTGTTCCTCCTGCCCCGGTCGCCACGGTTACATCGGACGCCTCTCTGATCGGGTGGGGGGGCATTATCAGGGCAGGATGGCCCATGGCACTTGGCAACCTTTCGAATACCACCTGCACATAAATGTCCTAGAGATGAGAGCAGTGCTTTTAACGTTGCAAGCCCTCAACGACTCTCTTCCCCTGGGAACTATTGCAGTCCAAACGGACAATATGTCCGTAATGTGGTATATCAACAAACAAGGCGGAACCAAGTCCTATCCACTGTGTCGAGAGGCTCTCAGACTTTGGCAGTGGGCAATCTCTTCTCAGTGGTTTCTGATAGCAACACATATCCCCGGGAAATCCAACATCATAGCGGACAGGTTGAGCAGAGCTATTCTCATGCCTCACAAGTGGTCTCTCAAACAATCAGTGACGGAAGAGATTTTTCAGGAGTGGGGCCTTCCTTGCTGCAACCTTTTTGCTACACCTCAAAACAGCAAATGCCCAGACTTCTTCTCTCTCTTCCCCCTTCCAGGCCATCCCCCCAGAGATGCTCTAACCCAAGATTGGCCCCGGGGACTTCTTTATGCCTTTCCCCCCTTTCCTCTGATACCTCAAGTAATTCAGAAAGCAACCGCCTTGAGAGCCAAGTTGATTCTCATTGCCCCTTATTGGCCTCGACAGATATGGTTTCCGTTCCTACATCGTTATCTCTTGGTACAGCCATGGCATCTGGACCCAGTTCCAGATCTTCTGACCCACCAGTCGGGGCAGTTGCACCAATCCATACCTTCTCTCAACCTCACTGCTTGGTTGCTCCACTTCCATCCTTAGTCAGGCCTCCTATGATTTCTAATCCTGTCCGGGATATCATAGTAGCTTCCCTTAAATCTTCCACCAGAAGGATTTACACTAGTAAATGGCAACGTTTCTCCTTCTAGGCAAAAGCTAGGAATATAGACCCCTATACTGCTCCGATTCATTCGGTCTTGGACTTCCTAGCTGAGATTTTTCATTCAGGATCTTCTTCCTCCACAGTAAAAGTTCCGCTGGCAGCCATTTCGAATTTTCATATAGGCTTTTTGGACCACAACATTATGTCACATAAACTTTGCAAGGCGTTCCTTAGAGGTATCTTTTTACTTAAACCTCCGATTAGAGACCCCCTCACCACAGTGGGATCTAAATTTAATTTTAACATCCTTGATTCTTCCCCCTTTCGAACCTGCGGCTGCCTGTTCATTGAAATTTCTTTCTTGGAAGACACTCTTTCTAGTCGCCATTACTTCTGCCAGGAGAGTATCTGAGCTTCATGCTCTCTGCATTCATCCTCCCTACTTAATCTTCCACAAAGACAAGGTATCTCTAAGGACTAATCTGTCTTTCTTACCCAAAGTGGCATCGCAGACGAACTTAAATCAATCCATTGATCTTCCAGTTTTTTTCCCAAATTATTCTGATAGAGTGGAACAAAAACTACATTGTCTTGATGTTCACCGCCAACTCAGATATTATCTGGACAAAACTAAACATTTTAGGAAATCTGATCAACTGTTTTTATCCTATGCAGAGAACAGAAAAGGCCTTCCAGTCTCCAAGGTAACTCTATCTAGATGGCTGTCTTCTGTGATTACTTGCATTTATCAGCTCAGAGGCAAAGAGTTGATTTCTAGGCCAAAAGCCCATTCTCCCAGAGCTCTAGCTACATCTACAGCTTTTCAGGCTAGACTTCCAATAGACACTATTTGTGTAGCAGCCACATGGGCCTCTCCTCATATCTTTGTTTCACATTACAAATTAGACTTGGCCTCCAGAGACAGAGCGAATTTTGGTTCCACCGTTCTCAAGAGTCTGTTCCATTGAGCCACCCAGGATAAAGGTGCTAGGGACGCGGTCCCATCTAGCAAGAATAAAGGCGAGATTGACAACTTAACATTAAGAAGTTATGTACCTCCCATAACGTTCCATGTTAGTTGTCTTCTCTCGCCTTCTTTCTTGCGTCCCGCCCTCCATCCCCCTAGCCTGGTCAGACCGAGAAGATTATACCTCTTCTCTTAAGAGGTTTTATCCCTTTTTCTAGCTAATCAGCTTCTAGTGTCACTAGATTAGGTTGATCCCTTTCAGAGGATTATGATGATTATGATTGTCATTTTTAGTATTGTTACTTTTTCTTCCTCCTCTCCAGTTGGAAGAATATATTGCATAATTTCCTTAGCTACCAAACGAGATCTGGGTAGTCTCCGCCTTGCATCATGGGATATAGGGTTGCCTCGAGCTGGTAAAATTAGCTCTCGAGCTTAGTAAGTGCCGAGTCGGAGCCGAGGATCGGCTCCGAACCCATCCAGCAAGAAAGAAGGCGAGAGAAGACAACTAACATAGAACGTTATGGTAGGTACATAACTTCTTATTAATGTGACCACATCACCTAGAGACCATTTTTACACCATTGAATGGCTAGCCCTGACATAGTGTGTAGTCTGTGATCCATGCTCTGCTATCTAGGGGATACTGCACATCATAGCTGATGCCAAAAGTGCTTAGTCTATGTGACTCTTTCCACAGTGAGCTCCTTCTAGAGTCTGTGCTGCTGCCCACAACTCCACTCTTGGGTGATTTTGAGATTGAAATAGCCAGCATGTTTTTGGGAGGTTTATATTCAGGAACATATCTAAAGGGCAAATGACGAGATTTGCTAGATTAAATAGCAGTTAAGAAACTTTAGATGAACAGTTAAAATAAACGGGACAAGATTTTTTTAGCAGTGGATATGATGTTAAAGAAATTGAAGCATGTAAACAATATATCTTAAATAACAGAGAAAACACAGGAAAATCTTTTGGTGAATCAGTTATGAAAGATAAGTCAGCTGGTAAGAATTTACAAATAACCATTGCTAACAACAGACATACTGGTGTTTTTAAGGATATAACTGCCAAACACTGGCATATTTTAAAACAAAGATAAATTAAATGGTTGGAGAGACATACATTTAGTTATAAAAATGCTTGAAATTTGAAATAGTATGTATGCAATAGAGAGATGAAAAATGTTGTTAAAGTAAATTTGAATATAGATGCGGTACATATCCGTGTAGAAAATGTATATATTTTAAGTATATAAATAGTATAACTTCTTCCAGACACCCTACTGCAGAAAAATGCAATGAGTTAAAGCATTATGCCACTTGTGATTCATTTGATGTGTGTTTGGCTACTTGCATACTATGCTCATCATTTTATGTAGGCAAACCAATTGCAAGTTAAAATAAAGAATTTGTTCTCATTCATCAGACACAAGAATAGGCATTCAAAATGATTTCATCATATTCAGAAGGAGAATGCAGAACATTATTTTATATTTTGGTATTAGAAGCTGTCTCTTTAAGTAGCTGCAGAGGGGGTGACATTTTAAATAAAACTGAGAAAATGAAGCATAGATGGATACGTATTTTAAGAGCTGATCACACCCCTTGATTAAATACATCCATCCATCCATTCATCCACAACCCCTGTTCCCATTTTTTGTACATGGGGGTCGGGGTATCACCACCAGTGACAATCATCTAGAGCCAAGGTTTACACCGCCAGGTAGCTAGCCCTGCCACGATAATTCTCCACACCACACACTCACAGCTATGGCCAATTTAGAGTGTCCAGTCCACCTACTGCATGTCTTTGGAATTTGGGATAAAAACAGAGCACCCGGAGGAAACCCATGCAAACACAGGGAAGAAATGCAAACTCCACACAGACGACACACCATCCATGAATCAAACTGTTGAACCTCTTACTGTGAGATGATAATGCTAGTCACTGCACCACTGTGTGTCCTAAACCTCTGGATTAAAAACAGCAGTTACTATAAAATGTGTTTTAAAGGCAGTATCTTTGAAGAAGAATAAAAAGCTTAACTGATGTAGTAAAACTTTTTTGTCGTTTTTTTTTTTTTTTTTTTTACATTGTTTTAGTATATTTAAACAGCCACATTCATTTTGAATTTGTAACACTTGAAGAAACATTATTGCAAAAGCTTATTGGTACTGTATGTGAAGCTTTTGTATTGTGTATCTTTAAATGAGCAGCTCTGCTTTTTTTATTTTTCTTTTTTGAGAGGTGGGAGGAACCCCACAGAGACAATGGGTGAACATGTAGACTCCACCAAAGGCATTGGGCAGAGGTGAAGATCAAACCTTGCACCTTGTGCATGGGAAGCAAAAACCGTAACTACTATGCCAAGTGTCACCTAGTTAAAATATTTCAGTACTTTTGTGTTGGTTTTAAGATATCTTGATGGTATTTTGCAGAAGCGTTATGAAATTAGAGACAGAATAAAACCGTGACCTACTTATTGAGGATGGACAAAATGAGTCACAAGTAATTGTTTAATTGAGGTTAATAAAAGAAGAGTAGTCTTAAAGACTAGTACAGAAGAAAATCTTTTTCTAGAGGTAAGATACTGTCAGTCACAAAGACGGTATTAATATTTAGACTACTGTCTGCCATAAACCTTTTGCATTTCTTACCAGCGCATGTATTGTCAATGTGTTTAGTTTCTTGTTTTAGGATTCTCTTTTTAATTATTTGTTTAATGTCTGTAACTTGTGTTCTGTACTTGTGAATTTCTGACCTGAGCCGAGCATGAAACAGCCCCTTTTGGAACAATGCTCATAGATGAGATCGCCTTCCTAGTGTTTAGAAGTCGGGTAACAGGAGCCATCCTGCAGATACAGGCAGAGGATCCTCATGACCCAACTTTGGATCAGACTAGCTCAGATCGGGTATGCAAGGATAGGATATTTTGGCAGTGACTGATGGAAAGGTACCCGGTAAAGTTGAATGTGTGGGCAGGTACACCTCCTGTAAGAAAAAGAAAATGGGAATGAAAAGCAAGGCTTGCTTGGAAAACAAACTGGTTTCCTGTTCAGCGCATCAAGCCCCCGTTTCACTTTGTCTCTGCTATCATAAGAAGGGAGATCTTCAAGAACAAGTAATCACAATGTAAAAGTGTTTTTTTGTCAGAAATTATAAATGAAGCAATGCAACTATCATCCCCAGAAATTTCTGTGTTGCATCATTTGTACTCCAGCTGCGGCACATCATCTGCAATTTGTATGTACATGAGTGAAAATTCCCATTGAGTTGAACGGGACTGCATATGTCCCAAAGTAAAAACTTCAGAGACTGGTATCATAAACAAGCAGTCTTGACGGCATTACAAAACAAGCTAACTTTATTGGGTAAGCCCAATTGCTGTTTGAATGAAGCATGATTCATATCTCTGCTTTGTTGTAATCATTTTCTTAAAGAATTTAGAGAATTGTGGGAATATGTCACTTCATTGTAGAGCAGTAATGGCTAATCTGTGACCTTCATGGTGCAGCTGCTTTGCTTGCTATATCCATTTAAAATGGCAGTCATGATATGACTGCTTTCAATCAGTGAATCGAGAGTAACATTCTAGTCAGGTGCATGAAGGGGCTTTATATAAAGGACTTGAGAGAACCACACCTGGGGCATATACTTCAAAATACAGGTTAAATTCTTCATTGATTAGCATGTCATGTGTATTTACAATTTGGAAAAAATCTGTGATGATATAGATAACACCTCCAGTATATATGTTTATTTATTAAACCTACTCATGTGATAGTTATCTGCAAAACTGAATTTTTTTTTTTCTGAAACTCTCTGTTTTGTGCTGCAGAAATGTAAATGACTGTGGAACTGGGGCTCAGCTATATCTCCCTAGAATAGTTGTGCTTTTAGGAGGAAATGTGGCTGAAAATTAATAGTAACTCCAAGAAGATTATCTGGTGAGTTTAAAGAGATTAATGTCCCACATTCCCACATTTTGTCAGGGAAGAAACCATAAAAATGTTTAACATTTTTATTTTAACTTGATGAAGAGAGAGAAAAAGTCACTATAAATAGAGATAAATTTGGCAGTTACTGCCAGGTTGGAAATAACGTTGTTTATTGAACATTGTTTTTATAAAACACAGACTTACAGAAACTGTATTACTATAGAGCTGAAGTAAAGATCCAGAATGTGAGTTTGGTGAGCTATACAGTTTCCTACTAACAGCTACAGTAATTTGTGTATCACTGGATAGTAAATTGGCTCACAAATAAAATCCAGGAAATTGGAGTGGGAGGGGTGCTACCTCTTCTAAAATACTTATTCCTAGTGGTATACCCTAGGGTTCAGTGCTTGATCCACTCCTCTTTGACATTTATTTCTCAGAGGTCAAAGCTAATTTTCAGAGTTTATGGCTGACCGCATTTTGCAGATGGTTGGAAACTTGGTGCCATCATAAACTCTCTAGAAGACACCAAGATTCTCAAAGAGGGCCTTTCCCAAACAAATAAATGGTATTATAACCATGAACGAAAACTATATACCAAAATATGTGATCAGTCCTGTAGTTAATGATCTGGGAACTTATTTGGACAACAGACTGTCCTTTGATCGCCTTGCACCCTCTATTGTAAGAAAGATCTTTTCTTTTCACGACTTCTTATTAAGGGTGTGGCATGTAGATCCAGGTATGTGATTATTCTTGCACTTGTTAGGACAATTGTTGAATGTGCTGCACCCTTTGTTATGAACCTGAACAAACACTTAATTCAATTTGAATGACCAAACAGCTTTCTCACCAAGAAAAATCAAGGGCCAGTATCATAAAAACTACAGTGACCATGTCAAAGCCTTGTCCCCTTTTTCTATGTCATACAGGCTATGAAGGGGCAATATCTCTCTTGTGTATTGAGTCTAAACTGACCCTGTCTTATATCTTTTGCATATCTGTAAGTCTGTTGGTGGCATAAACACTTGCTTCATAGTAAAAAAAAAAAAAAAACTTCATGGGAATGCAGAGCTAGGCTTCTAAAGATACTCCATATCTTCATAATTGCTGGTAAGGAATTATACATGTAAAGCGGCATTGTATTTTTTCTGTTTCCTACCATGACATTTCAGTGTCCCTAGATAACAGGTAGCTCATTCATTTATAGATAACAAAAGAAAGATGTGAAAATATGAATAACAAGAGAGAAAACAATGGTTAATATCTCCTTTGCATTGCATCCTAATAAACATTGGGACATACTTATGATAGATGATACCATCAGATCATTGGTGGATGTAAGACCTAGAGTTGCCTATAGAAACATGCCCTCACTTAACAGGCTTTTATGTTATGATAACATCCATCACAACTAACACTCAAACAAGAAAACAGGGACCTTTGCATGTTACACCTGCAACCAATGCACATACATATCCAATACAGACACTTTTACACATCCAGCTACTAAGAAGAGGTATACTTTTACAAACCATGCCACCTGTAAATCTATTGGCCTGGTCTATATAGCTGAGTGTCAATCATGTATGAAATTTTATGTTGGCATGACTACTAGATCACTAAGAGAGCGTATAAGAGAACATGTTTATGCTATTAGTAAGCAAAATATTACTAACGCCCTTGCTAAACATATAATGGAGTTAGGTAATAAACATAACTTTAAATTTCAAGTATTAGAGTTGGTGAACATCAACAAAAGGCTGGGTAACATCAAGAATATAATAGAGGAAAGAGAGGGTAAATGGATAATGAAACTACAAGCCCATAGATTTGGGCTTAATGAAAAGCTATCCATTAAACCCTTTTTAGCATCCAGGAGTCTCAAACATTAAGCTACACCTTTAAAAGCATTTTGATGTTTTAATTACTTAATTGCTTAAATGAATTTGATGATGTCATGAGTTTTGTATAAAGGGAAGAATGACTTTTACTGCATTTATATCTGATGAAGCGTTGGAAGCAACGCGAAAGCGCTTATGATCCTGCAGTTTTTGTGTTCGTGTTTTTACAATAAATGTGGATCGTTGGTTTTACAATGAGATTTCTTGAAGTTTTATTGACCTGGCGACCTATGGTGCACTTTTCTTTTCTCTACTAGCATTTTGGACATTATTGAAAGTGCTTCACTTGGCGGTTTTGTTTTATTTTATTGCTTGGTCTTTACTTACTTTTCCGTCAAGACATGGCTGCCACTTCCATTGAGCACAATTTGACTCCTGGTGGAGAGAAAATATTCGATTTGGATGGTATCGTTGACATGAGCACCAATCCGTTACTAAAGTTGACTTCTGCTGATTTTAATAAGACTGGTAATGAGGTGCATGACATCAGAAATGATATGGAAATAGTATTGACTACAAGGAAACTAGAGAATAAGCTCCACAAGCTTCGTAATGTGCAGTGGCAGAAACTGCACATGGAAGCTTGCATTAAATTCATACTGGTACCCAGGGGCTTAAGAGTCTTAAAAATGCCTACGTTCAGAGATTCAAACCCTGAACTATTAGCCCGCTGGCAGAGGTTAAATCTAGAAACCAGTTTTTCATATATTTCAATTCTTATTGAGCATTATGATATAATCATTGATGCGTTGAAAAATGACATTAAAATGCTGCAAAATGATTTACCTAAGTTATTGCAGGAAAACACCTTGGAAACACTACAAAATGACCTTAAGCACATGATATCTTCGCTAGATATCAAATGTCTACAAGATAAAAAAAGAAAACTTGAGCGAGATTTTTTTGATTTCACCAAATCTCATGTTTTCAGTTGGCCGAGGGACAATCATCTTACAAGAACTGATTTTTCTGCTTCTAAAGCACCTAATAAACCATTACAAGATGCAAATACTGTTATTCCTTCGATCACGATGTCATCTTTAGGCGCCAGTGTTGCACGTCAAGATGGAAACTCGTCTTCGAACACGAAGGACTCCTCAGCGGTATCAAATACCCAGGGCTCTCTAGCCGTTCCCTGCAGTAACTTGTTAGTAGTAGAGGCACAAGTCCATGTAGGTGGAACTTCTGAAACTCCGACAGCTGCTGCCATGAGTACCTTGTCTGTGAGGAATCAAGATGTGCGGAAAAAGCAGATTTCGTTAGATTCTTTTGTCATCCAATCAGAAGATGATCTGCTTGCCTTAGGTGAGGGCTCACCGTATTTTCCGTTGCCTTACAGACCCTTCGACAAAAAAACTTGGTCCCCGCATGGCAGAGCCATGAAAAGGAAGAACGTGGAGGACAGCTTTCAGTTCACCAAGAAGGTACAAAGATCCAAGACATGATAGAGCTGCCTTTTAACAATGACATGAATGAAGGCTTAGTTGTTAATATCTCGAAGTATGTTTTGAATGCAGATGAGTTATCTGTTTTAAATAGAGGATTAGGGTTTATTCCTTCTAGTTGTCATGACATCACTGACTTAATAGCAGATGTTAAGATTTTTACAAGGAATGTAGCCCTAAAAATGCTATATAAGCATAGTGAGCCTTCGAGCAATATTAATTATACAATATTTAGGAAACCTTCTGTGTTTATTCCTCAGCAGCATCCACTACTAGATGCCTTTGAGAAGGCTGTAGAAAATGACTTGTTTGAGTTATATAACAACAACTCAGCAAAATGTCAGATGTTAAGTTGTCTATCTCGCCTTCATTCTTGCTGGATGGGTTCGGAGCCGACCTCGGCTCCGACTCGGCCACTCTAAAAGCTCGAGAGTTGGTTCCACCGGCTCGAGGCTCCCCTTATATCCCACAATGCTAGGCGAGAGTTACCTCAGATCTCGTTTGCCGCTACAGCTTCGAGGTTGGTTGCTTCTACCGGTTCCTGGTGAGTGTTACTTTTTACTTGTAAAAGTTACTCTTTAAACCCCTTTTTTTTAGTTAAATTTCTTTCTTAGTTAGTGTAGATTACAAAATTTTATCCCCGACCCTAAATTTTTCTTTACTAAAGAACCTTTGGTTCTTCCTTTGGGCCCTTAGGCCTTCCCTTCCCTAGTGGAGTGTTTGTGTTTCTTGTAGTTTACTTTAATTTTAGTGTACTTTAAATTCTAGTATAACTACTAAAATTATTATTATTTTTTCCTGACAGGGTATAACTTGTGTGTTTGAGTGTGTGTTTGTGTACACCTGTCAGTCAGGGAAATGTCTAAAGAAGCAAAGGTCTCCGGATTCAAGAAGTGTGATGCGTGCTGTCAGAAAATGTCTCTGACAGACGCTCACACTTCTTGTGTCTATTGTCTGGGGCCTTTGCACCTGCAGGACTCCTGTGCTGTGTGCCATGGCTTCAGCCCCAGGGTCCTGCAGGAAAGAAAGAACAAATTAATTCTTAGAGGCTTACTGAAGCCAGAGGATTCCCTGTCAGTTTCAACAGGGAAGCCCTCTAAGGCATCGAGGTCTTCGGCTCCGGCTTCTGAGCCGAGACCTCAGGTTGCTCAACCTTTGCCTTTATCGGCTCCGGCTGGAGCCGATAAGTCTCAGTCCACAGTTTCTGTGGCTCCCTCGGCTCCGGCCGGAGCCGAGGTTATTGAGGCATCCGTGTCGGCTCCGACCAGATCTTCGGAGCCGACAACTAGAAAGAGGTCTAGGTCACCATCTCTTGGCTCCGTTCATTCGGCTCCAGGATCTCCCCTGCTGTCTGAACGGAGCCAAAGGTCTCATTCCTCTAGGTCATCGAGGCTGTCCGATCATGACCTTCAGAGGGTAGTGAGTCGACTACTTAAGTCCGAGGCACTAGCCCAGATGCTTCAGAGCCCGACTCATCAGTCGGTGCCTGCCCCGGTCCATCAACTTTTTCCTCCTTCGACTCTTTTGAGTTCGGAGCCGGGTCGTCGGAACCGAGACTGTGATTACCGAGCCGAGACAATTGTCTTCGGCTCCGTCGTCGGCTCCGTTTTCTTCTTTGGAAGAATCTCGGCGCCGGACTTCCTCGTCGGCTCGAGGGGTGAGTGGCATCGGACCCTTGTCCGACCCCTCTCCTCTCGGGCTTCGGCTGGTGAGTTCGGCTCCGACATCGGCCTCGAGCCATCACTGTCGGTGCCGAGGGGGTTCTTAGCTCCTCGGAGCGGGACCTCTGGCTCTGCCTGACAGGGGTGCATTCGAGGTCATGCGGAGTGTGTTAGAGCCTGGCTCTACTCCACAGTCGGCTCCGTCCGCCCCTCCTCTATGCTGCCTCAGGGTAAGTCGACTCACTCCCTCATCCCGGACCGCAGAGAGCCAGCTCCTCAGGAGTCCCCTGTGGGGATTTCATCCTCTTCCGAGGCCTCTCCTGATTTGGCAGAAGAGCCCCCTCGGAAGAGGAAGTGCAAGAGGAAACACATTGACTCACCTGAGTCTATCACGTCAGACACAGATCTGGATGATTCTGAGGGTTCCCCCCGTTCCCCTTCTGAAGATGTCTCATTTGCAGACATTCTGGAGATCCTGAAACAGAGGGGAAATTGGCCTGCCCTCAACCCTTCGGAGGACGAATCTGTGTATCTTGAGGCGTTTGGCTCTCGTCCTTCCACCTCCTGGGTGTCGGCCCCCTTCGACCCCCTCATGCAGGTGGTTGCTAAGAAGGCATGGACGGCTCCTGATTCAGTGGACCCCACTCCCAGGAGACCCTCTAAGTTCATCACAGCTCCATCAGACAAGCAATTTTTATCAAAAGGAGTTTCTGTGGATGCTATGGTGGTAGCTGCTGCCACAAAGAAGGAACTGGCTGATCCTTCAGTGCCTGTCCATCCACCTAACAAGGAATCTAGGTCCATGGATAGGTACGCGAAGCGGATGTTCTCCTCAGCGACATTTACCATGCGCTCGCTGAACTACCTGTGCCATTTCACTCGTCTTCAAAGGGACTTGATCAAGGAAGCGAGTGAAATGTTAAAGGATCCTACAGCTGCGGGTTTCCAAGAAAAAATGAACACGCAGCTGGCTACCCTTAATTCCATATCCAACTCCTCCATGCGCCTCCTCTCTTATGCGGCCAATGGAGCGAGCAGAGCCGCAGGGACAGGTGTAGCCTTACGTAGGCACGCCTGGATGCGGCTATGCAATTTTGCGGACCCTTTCAAGACGTCTTTCACGAACTCCCCTTTTGATGGATCATCTCTCTTTGGTCCTCAAGTGAAAGAAACCCTGACTAGGTGCGAGACTGATGGCAAGACCCTTTCTGCCGTCGGAGTCCATTTTTCGACTCCTTCTAGGCCTTACCCCAAAGGCCAGAAGGGTGGAAAGATGTGGTTCCGTAAACAATCTCAAGGGACTTCGCCTGATGCACAGAGTCATTTTCCTGCCAAAGGCAGAGGTGGGAATAACAATGGTAGACGTCACCTAGGGGCAGGGGGGGTCCGCAGAACCAGGGCAATCGGGAAGCCTTTCCTGACAAGCCCTTTCAGCATCCCTGAGGTGTTGCCCGACTGCCCATCTTCGGAGGCAGTCGGGGGAAGATTGTCACTGTACCCAGAAGCCTGGCTATCCCTGACTCAAGACAAATGGGTACAGTCCATCATTTCCGAAGGCTATTCTATCCCCTTTCTTCGTTTTCCAAATCAATCAAAAAAATCCCTTCCAGATGTTCCACCCGCTCAAAGGGATATAGCAGCTTTGGAAATTTCAAAACTGCTTGCAAAAAGAGCAATTCAGTCAGTGCCAGCAGACCAACAAGGATCCGGAATCTACTCAAGGTTCTTTTTAGTTCCAAAGAAAACAGGGGACTGGAGACCGATTTTGGATCTCAGTGTCTTGAACAAATCAGTCAAGAAAACAAGATTTTGGATGGTCACGCTGCAATCCATTCTACCCCTTTTGGGCAAAGGAAACTGGATGTGCTCTATAGACCTTCGGGATGCGTACTATCACATAAAAATGAACAGACGCTCCAGAAGATTCCTCCACTTCAGGCTGGGAACCAGTCATTTTCAGTTCAGGGCCCTGCCCTTTGGTCTCACCACTGCCCCGGTGTTTACCAAATGCATGGCAGTGGTAGCTTCTCACCTGAGACGACAAGGATTCCAGGTGTTTCCATATTTGGACGACTGGCTTCTCACAGCTCCCACCAAGCATCTCCTTCTGATGGCCAGAGATTATACTTTTCGCGTTTGTCAAAACTGGGTATTTCAATAAACTGCGAAAAGTCTGTTTTGTCGCCTTGTCGTACTATTACCTACATAGGCGCAAATTTAGATACTATAAACATGTCTGCAAGGCTAACGAACCAAAGGATATCAGACATTCACAAATTGGTGTCACTTCTTCTCAACAACAACAGAGTCAAAGCCAGGTTAGTTCTAAAGGTGTTGGGAATCATGGCAGCGCCATACCTCTCCTTCCATTGGCCAGATACCACATGCGGATCCTTCAGTGGATGCTTTTACTCAATGGTCATACCAGGAACTCCCAATGCCGCACACCATTATGATCACGCAAGCGGGCAAAAAGCATCGCATGTGCTAGATGTCTCCCCCCCAGCTCCTGTCGGAAGACCATTTGTTCCACCTCCTCCGGTTGCTACTCTGACAACGGATGCCTCCCTGATCGGGTGGGGGCATTATCAGGGCAGGACAGTCCAGGGCACATGGCAACCAAACGAATGCCACTTGCACATAAATGTTCTGGAGATGAGAGCAGTGCTTTTAGCGTTGCAAGCCCTTCAAGACTCTCTTCCCTTGGGAACGATTGCAATCCAGACAGACAATATGTCTGTAGTGTGGTACATCAACAAACAAGGCGGAACCAGATCATACCCCCTGTGTCGAGAAGCACTCAGACTGTGGCAATGGGCGATTTCTTCTCAGCGTTTTCTGATAGCAACGCACATCCCGGAAGTCCAATCACATTGCGGACAAGTTGAGCAGAGCTATACTCATGCCTCACGAGTGGTCTCTGAAAGACTCTGTAGTGAGAGAAATCTTTCTCAAGTGGGGTCAGCCTTGCTGCGATCTTTTTGCTACTCCCCAAAACAGCAAGTGCAGAGAATATTTCACTCTATTCCCTTTACCAGGCCAACCCAGCAGGGACGCTCTAGTCCAAGTTTGGCCCGGGGACTTCTGTATGCATTTCCTCCTTTCCCACTGATCTCTCAAGTAATACAGAAAGCTATCGCTCAGAAGGCCTCATTGATCCTCATTGCTCCTTACTGGCCTCGACAAGTGTGGTTCCCCTTTCTACATCAATTTCTTTTGGAGCGACCGTGGAATCTGGACCTAGTTCCAGATCTTTTGATCCACCAGTCGGGTCAGTTTCATCGCTCCCTCCCCTCTCTGAACCTCACTGCTTGGTTCCTCCAATTCCAACCGTAGCCAGGCTTCCTCAATTATCTCACTCTGTTAGAGATATATTGATAGCTTCCCATAAATCTTCCACTCGAAAGATTTATTTGAGTAAGTGGAAACGCTTCACATATTGGGCACAAGGAAAGGACATAGATCCTTTCACCGCTTCCATCCAACTAGTCCTTGATTTTTTAGCTGAACTCTTCCATGCAGGTTCATCTCCATCTACTCTTAAGGTTCAATTGGCAGCTATTTCTAACTTTCATGTGGGTATTTCTGAATCTGCCTTAATGTCCCACAAACTTTGCAAAGCCTTTTTGAAAGGAGTTTTTCTTCTCAGACCTCCTATAAGAAATCCTCCTTCTCCTTGGGACCTAAATTTAGTTCTTGCTTCTTTGATTCTTTCCCCTTTCGAACCTGCAGCTTCATGTTCCTTGAAATTGTTATCATGGAAAACTCTCTTTCTGGTGGCTATTACATCAGCCAGAAGAGTTTCAGAACTCCAAGCACTCAGTTGTCGTCCTCCTTACCTTTTGTTCCATAAGGACAGAGTGTCCTTGCGAACTAATCCGTCTTTTTTGCCTAAGGTGGTTTCAACATCAAATCTAAACCAAAGCATTGACCTACCTGTCTTTTTTCCAGAGTATTCCAATAGGTCTGAACAAAAGTTACACTGCCTGGATGTTCATCGTCAATTAAGGTACTACTTGGATAGAACAAAACAATTCAGAAAATCTGATCAGCTGTTTGTCTCCTATGCGGAAAGCAGAAAGGGACTTTCAGTTTCAAAGGTATCATTATCCAGATGGCTAACATCTTTGATTTCCCTGGTATATGAAATTAGACAACAAAAATTGCCTAATAAACCTAAAGCCCATTCCACCAGAGCTTTGGCTACTTCTTTAGCCTTCCAAGACAGACTGCCTATTGACACCATTTGTGCAGCGGCTACTTGGGCTACTCCTCACACTTTTATTTCTCATTATAAGTTGGATTTAGCTTCTAGGCATAGAGCTAACTTTGGTTCCACTGTTCTCAGGAGTCTGTTCCGTTAGGCCACCCGGGACAAGGTGCTAGGGACGCGGTCCCATCCAGCAAGAATGAAGGCGAGATAGACAACTTAACATATAGAAGTTATGTTCTTACCATAACGTTCCATGTTAGTTGTCTTCTTCTCGCCTTCTTCTTGCGTCCCACCCTCCTTCCCCCTGGCCTGGACAGACCTAGAGGAGTTGTGATCGTGACCTCTCTTTCTACCACCTCTTTCTTAGTCATATGCTATTTTGCATATTTCTTGGTTCAGGATGTAGGTCACCCTTCTTTCCTCCTGTTGTTAGAGGTGGACTCTGTTTTACAGTTATACTGTTACTGTTATAAGCTGGGGTTAGCTTACAAACGAGATCTGAGGTAACTCTTGCCTAGCATTGTGGGATATAAGGGGAGCCTCGAGCTGGTGGAACCAACTCTCGAGCTTTTAGAGTGGCCGAGTCGGAGCCGAGGTCGGCTCCGAACCCATCCAGCAAGAAGAAGGCGAGAAGAAGACAACTAACATGGAACGTTATGGTAAGAACATAACTTCTATTTTTTTAACTTAACAGCTAATGAAAGGAAAGCCCTTGATGGAATAAGGAATAATGAAACCATCGCCATTAGACAAGCTGACAAAGGCGGTGCTATTGTCATTATGGACAGTTCCTTTTATTTAGATAAAATGGAGAATATGCTCTCTGATGTTGAAACTTATTTACCTATTTCCAATGCGAAACTCAATGACTTAATTAGAGATGTGCATGCATGTTTATATGATTTAATGTTAGCTGAGGTCATTGATAACGATCTATATACCTACTTTTTGGTTGACAAACCCCTGATACCTTCTTTCAGGGGTTTGCCCAAGATTCATAAGAACAAAGTAGATCCGCCTATGCGTCCAATAGTGTCCAGTCGTGGTTGGTTGACTGAACCCTTGTCTATTTATCTTGACAAAGCATTAAAACCTATTCTATCAGAAGTCAAGCATGTTTTAAAGGACACTGCGAATTTTCTTGAAAATTTAGCAAACCATAGCTCTTCATCATCCTTTAATGGAGATGATCTACTAGTGACGTTAGATGTTAGATCTCTTTTTACCTCGATACCTAACATTTTAGGGATGGATTTCATTAGAGGGATGTTGGTGAAGCATAAACTTTCTGAGCATGTTATACATAGATACATGTCACTCTTGGATATGATTTTGGAGAACAATGTACTATGCTACAGGGATAAATATTACTTACAAACTAAAGGTGTTGCGATGGGTACCCCATGTGCCAACGCCTATGCTAACTTGGTGTTGGCACATTGGGAGAGTGATTTTGTTTTGAATAGTGATTCTACATTCACTGATCATCTCATATTTTATAATAGATTTGTAGATGATGTGTTTTTGTTGTGGAGAGGGACTGTTGACCAACTTTTGGAATTTGTGACATATCTCAACCATACCACTGATTTTCTTGAATTTGAATGCACGTATTCTTTTGATAATATTGACTTCCTGGATGTGAAGATCATTAATACACCAATTGGTTTTGATACCGAACTTTACAGGAAATACTGTTGGAGGAACAATTTACTGCACCGTGAAAGTATGCATCCCAAACATGTATACAATAACATCATTACTAATCAGATGGTCAGGGCATCCAAGTTAACATCTCAAACTACAACGTATTGCAAGAAAAAGAGGTGTTGGCTAAGAACTTTTTATCCAGGGGCTACAACAAAAAACATGTTATGGAAGCTGTTTCCAAGAGTGATCATCTTAGGCTACATAAGGGAGCCCCCTTGATTAATAAATCACATGGCCCTGTACAACCCCCTGTACATGTAAATACCGATAGTTTTAATAGGATAATTATTCCGTTTACCAACAGGAATAACCATGTACTGAACATTTTTAATAAACATTGGGACATACTTATGATAGATGATACCATCAGATCATTGGTGGATGTAAGACCTAGAGTTGCCTATAGAAACATGCCCTCACTTAACAGGCTTTTATGTTATGATAACATCCATCACAACAAACACTCAAACAAGAAAACAGGGACCTTTGCATGTTACACCTGCAACCAATGCACATACATATCCAATACAGACACTTTTATATATCCAGCTACTAAGAAGAGGTATACTTTTACAAACCATGCCACCTGTAAATCTATTGGCCTGGTCTATATAGCTGAGTGTCAATCATGTATGAAATTTTATGTTGGCATGACAACTAGATCACTAAGAGAGCGTATAAGAGAACATGTTTATGCTATTAGTAAGCAAAATATTACTAACGCCCTTGCTAAACATATAATGGAGTTAGGTAATAAACATAACTTTAAATTTCAAGTATTAGAGTTGGTGAACATCAACAAAAGGCTGGGTAACATCAAGAATATAATAGAGGAAAGAGAGGGTAAATGGATAATGAAACTACAAGCCCATAGATTTGGGCTTAATGAAAAGCTATCCATTAAACCCTTTTTAGCATCCAGGAGTCTCAAACATTAAGCTACACCTTTAAAAGCATTTTGATGTTTTAATTACTTAATTGCTTAAATGAATTTGATGATGTCATGAGTTTTGTATAAAGGGAAGAATGACTTTTACTGCATTTATATCTGATGAAGCGTTGGAAGCAACGCGAAAGCGCTTATGATCCTGCAGTTTTTGTGTTCGTGTTTTTACAATAAATGTGGATCGTTGGTTTTACAACGAGATTTCTTGAAGTTTTATTGACCTGGCGACCTATGGTGCACTTTTCTTTTCTCTACTAAAATAAAACATAGTCTAAAAACAAAGACTGCATACACAGGGAGTCACAAACCCTGTCACAGAGGTATCTCAAATACTCTGCAGAGCTGTAGCAGACTATGCTGATGTATTTGTAGGCTTAGGAAGCTTGCCAGGAGAACATACTAGACAGATAAAACATGATGCGGTGACTGTGAAATGTGGTCCCCGAAATGTTCCTCTGGTGCTAAGAAGAAAGTTGAACAGGGTCTAAAGAGAATGGAAAATCTAGATGCTATTAAGAAACAATTAGTCACCAACTTCATGGCATGTAGAGAGATAAATCCCTGACTATGATGCAAACAAATCAGTTTTGACAAGTGACCTGGGCACTTGTAGGAGCTAACAGGGGAAAATGACAGTGAGATGCCTTGCTCATCCCTGACAGAAGGGAGATGGTTGTGCCTGTCTATTGTGTGGCATCTAGTGGGAACACTGGATTTTCTACCCATGGAGAACACATCTGTGAGCCCATGCTGCCAGACTATGTGCACATAAGTTGAGAGAGTGTGCAGATGTATGCTTCCATGCTGATAGCCATAGGGAGTGGAGCTTGAGGAGTTGCCATAAGCGAGAGGGGCTGCTGCAAGGGGGACCTTTAGGCCTTCCCACTGGAATGGTAAACTGGCTTGTTCCATACCTCCAGACTGTCACCGTGGGGGGGGGGGGGTGAGTGGGCTAATAAGGCATCTCAGGCAGGACTGAATGGGTCATAGGACTCTTGTGTAGCCCTGGGATGCCTGACTGTTGTTCATAGGTAGAACAAATGGGTCACTTGGGTGAAGGTAGCGGAGACGGTGAGGGGGTGGTAAATCAATCCAATAGACTAGGTGAATAGTGCAGTCAGTGTTTCAAAGAAAACTAAAATTTGCATTTGTATTGAACCATGAGACCTGAATAATGATTTAAGTGAGAGCATTACACTTTGCTCAGCTGAAGTGGTCTTTAAAAATGCCAGATGCAGTTTTTTAGTACTAGATGCAGACTATGATTTGTCAAAACAGCAAGATTAAGAAAGATATAAGTTGTGTCTATTTAATTTGCTAAACTTTGCACAGATTTGCTCAAACCCTGACTAGCTCCACCTCTAAAATAAGTGTTTCATCCCTCATCTGCTTTTTAGCAATCTACTTATGCTGCATTACAAATGTATGACTGTATAAATTGACAGCTTTTATCTGTTTGTATCTTGTGTTTAAAATTTTAATATGTATTAACTTTTTCTGTTTTTAAGTGGAGCTTTTCTCCCCGGGCCTCCGATGAAAATGGACATGTATCCAGTCGGACTATCCCGGTCAACAAATATAACATAAATAAAAATAAATAAGCCAATCCAAGGCATCTGCTGACTTCTGCAAAACTTAAGTAGAATTTTTCACTTTATTTTGCACTTTTGAACTGTATTTTTACTGTATTACTGCTTATTTGAATTGTTTTTACTGAATTGTTGCACATTGTTTGCTGTAGCATAGACTTGATTCAGACCTGCTGAATCTAGTTCTGTTTGTATAATGTAAGCACTAAACCAGGACTTTCTTTGTTGGAGAGGGTTCACCTGCACCCTTGTGGCAGGAGTGTGCAGTTAGAACTCCTCTGATTAAAGGTTGCTGGAACAGGGCTCAGTTTTTGAGCTTTTTTGCTCACATTTGCTACATAAGCACTGCATTTGCATGGGTTTGTACTTGTTTTAGCAAAGCTCCATAGAGATTGACGACCAGCTATTGCTTTGCTGTATTTACCTGATCAGTCCAAGACATCTGCTGATTTCTGCAAACTTACGTAAAATTTTTCACTGTATTTTGCACTTTTGAACTGTATTTTTACTATATATCACTGCTTATTTGAACTGTTTTTACTGAATTGTTGCACTTTGCTGTAGTATAGACTAGATTCAGACCTGCTGAATCTAGTTCTGTTTGTATAACTTGAGCACTAAATCAGGCCATCCTTTGTTGGAGAGGGTTCCCTTGCACTCTTGTAGCAGGAGTATACAGTTAGAACTCATCTGATTGAAGGGTGCTGGAACAGGGCTCAGCTTTGACCTTTTTATTGGATTAATTTGTTTAAATTGGTGGATACCATTGGAGGTTATAGACCCAAGCCTTTTACTTGTTAATTTTTCCCTCAGTGCACTGCTTGTTCTCCATCAGAGGCTTCATGCAATTGTGCTTCACAGTTAGGTGGAACCTTCAGTGTAACTTCTGAATTACCAACACAAGTCTGACTCGCTAAAACTTCATTATTTGGACCTCGTCTCCTGTCCATCTGCCTTAGCCGGTCCTTCCTGTCCTCTCCCCATTTCTGATCACAGTAACTTGCCTAGCATTATGGCTGGACAATTTCCCACAGTTTCTCCAGCCAGCTTGGTCGACATGAGCATCCTGAGATGATGTAGCAATTGCCTCATGTACACTGACAGCCCATTTCTTCCAGTCCACACAAGTTCAATATGTAACAGATGCATCTATATTAAGAACCTAGAATCCAGACTATCTCACTCACCAGTCAGTACATCTGACACTAAGCAGGTTTTCTGCATGCACACTTTACCTCCTGGACCAACCACACCAAGGAGGTCCTTACCAGAAGCTTACTTAAACATCATAAACCTCCAAAACACAAGCATGCTTCACATACTACAACCCCTACAGAGCATAGTACACTTAATTTCTCACACACCAGTGTCTCACCAGACAAGCCCCTAAGGCTTGTGGACATTGAACCTGGGGGGGGGGATTGGAAGAACCAGCTTAGCAAAAAGGAACTTTTATGGCAACTTAGACTTGCTGCTAACTTCCGCCCAGGGTTAAATGACAATGTTTCCATAGTAGCAGCTCTTAAGGACAGAACCCAAATCAAGGAATGGGGGTTTCAGTCCAACTAATTATTGTTAAATTAATCAATTTTTTGTCCACTGCTTAAAACATACATTATGTATTGTTCAAACATTCTACACCATACATATATATACTTTAACATACACTTTTTTGCAAGAATTTAAAGTGCAAAATGTTATGACCTATGGATTTGTAATAAAGGTTTTTTTTAAATACTAATGAAAACATGGCTAAGACACTTAATACAGATAGTATATTTTAACAAATATTTTGTGTTTTGGAATATTTAGAACATTAACATTTAATATTTTTGATATGAATATTTCACCAAAGATTTTTCTTATATATATTTCTTATATATTTAATACTGTGATTTTAAGAGAGTTTATTGTCTGCTTGATTAATTTAATTTAACAGCCAATCACAAGTTACCTTATAGTATATATAGGCATTTTTGTATGAGAATATTTTTATCTAGTTCTGATGAAGTCATTATCTATGATGAAAGCACTTAACAACTAATGGATTTCTATGCTGTTTGGTTCTAATAAAGTGGAGTTCTTGTTGATGGCCATTGGGTGCATTATATTTGGTTACCAGTGAATTTTTTGCATGTTGGAACGTTTATTGGTATTACCTAAAAAAGGCACTATGGGGGAAGACAATATTTTAGCTAAAATTTGAAACCCTAGAGGGGAGAGGTGCAGACCAGTCTTAGCAAAGCAGCAAGGTCTGTTGATCATCTCCTTCCATGCTGACAAATATCACACACCCTTAGAATGACACCAGAAACTAAGCCAATTATTAAAGTCAATCATCTTTTGTTCATATTGTGGCATCATCCTTGGAGAAGGTAAAATGCTGCTCAATGCTAGGCTCATACCAGCCTGAGGCACATATTCTGAGAGCTCCATGATGTCTCTCTTCATATAGTCTAGGGAGGTACTTCTCAGGTCATTTATTCCCACATGGAATATGACTGAGTCATACTGGTAATTGTGGTCCAGTGAACTGACTGCATGTGTAATGTGATGGATCCTAACCCCTGATAAGCAACTGACTGTAACTTTCTCCTTACTCAGCCTGGTGAGAGGGACATCAGTGTGTCTCACAATGGAGTCTCCAATGACTAGAATGTTGGATTGTGTGGTGGCTTGCCTTATGGGCTTAGAGGTGTGTTGATGTGTGTGTTGTTTTGAAAGAGAACATTTGGGGCTGCTGAGGGTATTTGTTATATGTATTTTGTCTAGGAGGTCTTTGCGGTTGAGGAAGGTTACATGTAAGTGCCTCAGCATATGTGGGTCGATATGTCTGTTTTGAATTGTGCATAATGGGTGCAGTGTGTGTGTACTACTGATACCATTTCTGACATTAGGAGTAGTTTTATGTGAGAGCTTTGTCTCCAGTGACATTGTATAAATATATCTTTGACATGCCATATCAGTTTGTTTGAAAATTGGCTGGTTGTCAGTAAACATGAGGCAATTTCTGCATTGCCTCACGATGCTCGTACCCACCAAGCCGGTAACAGAGACAGTAGGAAAGTTCATATCCATGGCAACATACCCTTTTTTATTGCTTAGATAGTTATAGTGAGAATATCAATCACTGTCAGGAGTATCCAGTTTGGAACTATGTGGACAGTGCTTGTCACTGCAAACTAGTTGTCCTATGTGCAACTTGGTATTGGAGAAATTTTAATTGGGCTATTACAGGAAAAAGTCACCCAAGGTGTCTGAGTCTGTACAGAGTACTGCCAAACACTTGAGGGGAAACTTAAACGTAGACCCTGAAAATTTAAGGATGAAGTATTTAGGTAGATATTCTGAAGTTGGAAACAAATCAAGCAGTACTTACTGAAAACAGAGTATTAGCTTCTCAAGAATGATAAAAAGAGGGGAGTCACATGAATTGCTACTCCCTGGCTACTACTCATGCTGGTCTCAGCACAACTTCACTCTGTTGGGATGCAATGCTACTTTGCTTCTTCTCTCACCAAAAGTAAAATGTCACTGATCCCAAGAAGAGAATCTCCAAATGTTTGGCCCCACCCAGTTTGGCTTTGTCAAGGGGAGATCATGCCTGTTAAACTTGGTGGACTTCTTTGAGATAGTGACCAAAACCCTAGATGAGGGCAAATCTGGGTATACGGCCTACCTAGACTTAGCCAAGGCTGTTGGCACAATCTCCCACTCAGGCATCATTGATAAACTCACCCAGCTGCATGTTAACCCATATATTGTCAGGTGGGTTGCAAACTGTCTCACTAATAGAACTCCTATGGTCAAAATAGGGGACTCCACCTCCTTCAGCAGACCTGTAACCAGTGGTGTTCCACAGGCATCGGTTCTGGGGCCTCTACTGTTCAGAATCTACTTCTCTGAAGTACAGACAAAAACTAAAGGTCTGTGGCTGACAAAGTTTGCTGATAACTGCAAACTGGGAGCAGTCACTGAAACTCTTAATGATGTCAGCATCCTGCAAGAAGGACTTGTGCAGACTAATGATTGTTGCCAAAGTCATGGTCTTAAAATTAATGCAAAGAAATGCATTATCATCCCCTTCGGCAAGGGTGATGTTCTTGCAAACTACCCCATCAGTAGCAATATCTTAAGCATTCATTCAGTGGTGAGAGATCTGGGCACACAGGTTGACAGCAACCTTACCTGTGATTACCATGTCTTCACAGTGGTAAGGAGGGCATTTTATATTGCTCATCTCATAAGTAAGGGCGTTGTCTCCAGAAAAAAAAAACTGTTATAACCCCTCTGTACTCTTCCTTCATCTGGCCAGTAATAAATTACAGTGCTTCCTTTGGTATGTACGTTTCCAAACACCTACAGCAATTGGAGAGACCACAAAGGTTCCTTACAAAGCAGATTCAGGGTCTTCAAGATCTATCTTATGCAGACAGACTGAAATCATTGCCACTTTACTCTGTGTCATACAGACTCCTCAGAGGCGACCTGTGCCTTGCATATAAAGCAATCTCCGACCCTGCTTTAATGGAAATGCTGCACATTCGTAAGTAAAATGGCACACCGGTCACTTCTCTCATGGACCGTAACCTGGTGTGTGATATCAACAGAACTTGCTGGAGAGACAGATTTGTCTCACAGAGGTTACCTCACATTTGAAACAAACTTCCAGTTTCATGTTAAACAAAGCCCCTTGTTGATCCTATTTAAGAGTAATTTGGATGATTGGATGGGTAACCGGAAATTCAAGCCAGGGGTTCCAACTCTGTCCTTGTTGGACAGGGGCAGTAGGTGCTGATTTTAGTGTCTGCTTGAAACAGACACCCTTGTCAACAATGGTTGAACTTGGCTAGGTTTGTAAGGACCCTAGAGCCGTTAGCCTAGTAACCTCCTATGATCGTATGATCAAAACCAGAGGTACTCCAAAGAGCTGCTGCCAAAGTAATTGAAGGATTAGATGGCTTTAATAAGTTCTGGGTGTGGGGTCAGATGCAAAAAGATCAAAATGAGTGATACAGCCGCTGTTCTGTATGTGATATATCTGAGATAAATGTTCTTTAAAAAACTGTTAGAACACGCTGTAACCCAGGAATGGAGCTATGGTCAGGGAGAGGATTTTGAAATACTAAAACTAATTACAGATGCTCCAGCTGTGAAGTACTTTGATGTGAATAAGCTAACAGTTATGTTTAAAGTAGATAGCTGTCAGAATGGTATAGCAGCAGTGATCCTACAGGGGAATAGACCAACTGTTTATGGTTCAAATGCATGTGTTCATCATTCCTAATGCCACAGTAGCCTATGGGTTGTATCCTGCCAATTGCCAGGACAAATGGAGCTTGGCCGTCTGGTACAGTAGACCAGGCATTCATGAGAACAATCAATAAGGCTGTCTAAGGGGTTCCTATTAGAACTCCAAATGCTTGAAATGTAGAATGTCATATGGTCAACACCATATGATTGACATTTCAAGAGTTCAAAGGTTAAATGTAACAGCGCTGTTCAGTGCAGAATGGGTACATTTCCCTTTTCCTGCACTGAAGTGTGATCTTGGAGTTGGTATATTTAAGTAGGTGGGGTGAGGGGGTGCAGGGGGCTTACCCCCCTGCCTGTACCATTAAGGTAAGTTTTTTTTGTTTGTTTTATTATATATTCGAACTTTTAAACTCTGATCACATTTTGTCAAACATATGGGATTCGAAGTTTTGAAAGTTCAAATATACAATATAGACCCTGTCTAAGCATGAGAGTAACCACTGTCTTACAAAAGAAAATCAATGAGTAGCACAAAACGTATTATTAATCAAACAAAAGTCATGAAACACATTATTAATTAAACAAAAAAGTGTGGCCAATGATAAAATTTCTGAAATAAAATAACATCAAGGCACAGCTTGCATATCCAGCTAAGCTAAGAATACTGTAAGCCAATGAGATGAGGACTTTCAACCCCCTTCATCCTATTTACCGTGAGGTATTTCTTCTTTACCATCGTTGGTAAACCCCTTTTCCTCCTTACCTTCAGGTATTTCTTGTACCATTGCTGGTGTTCTTTCTGATTTTCCTTCTTTCTAACATGGCAGATAAAAAAGGTAGTCCAGGATTTAAGAGATGTTCAGATTGTGGCCATAAATTACCTACTTCAGATGCACATTCCCTGTGTGTTTATAGCTTGGGTGTGCCTCATTTATCAGTTGACCCGCCCTGTGGAATTTGTAAGAATTTCTCTAACAGGACATTGACAGAAAAAATAAATTGTTATTGAAGGGGCTACTTAAATCTCCTTTTTCAGAAGCTATTTCTGGGTCGGAGGCTTCAACCCCTCCAAGATCCCATAAGAAAAAGACTGATGAACATGCAAAGGCCACATCTCTTCCTTCGTCCCCGGCTGGGGACTTCCATCAACCGAAACCCAAGAAGGCTAAGCTTTCCACTTCAGATCTGACTTTTTCAGCTCCAGCGCTTTTGGTGCCTAGACCTTCAGCACCGAGGCTATTGGTGCCATCTGTGATTTCAGCACCTACTCGCATGCCCTTTACCATATCAGTACCGAGGGGTCCTTGGTTCAGACTTCTCCACCGTCACTGACTATCCAGTCGATGCAGACTGTTACCACATCAACTCCGACAACTTACCTGGAACTGACAACTCAGTTATTGACACCGATTTGTTCAGTCCAAGCCTCAGCGCTGACAACCACTTTGGCACCGACCTTTTCATCGGTGCAGACCATGACTTTGGCACCGATGATTTCCTCAGTGCAGACACTTGTAGTTCAGTCCCTTATGGCCCTGTTGTTTTCAGTGCAGAGGAGTGAGGTGGGCACCAAGCTTGCCCCATCTTTGGATAGACCTGACTCTTCCTCAGCCATGTCCGTGAAATCCACTAGAAGCCTCTCTGAACACAATGTGTTGCATCTTGTGGATCACGTGCTTTTGGCCAGAGGTATCCCGCCCCCCCCAGGAACTATCCTTCCTTGGAAGGTGATCACCCTTTGCCAAAGACCCCTACTTATTCTCCTTCTTCATTGCCTTTGAAGCCCCTTGATATAGCACAGTCTTCCCCCTCTATGGTTCCCTTTATGGACCTCACTAAGGAACCACAGTTGCCTTCATGGCAGGAGAGTTTTGCTATGACCCAGGATGTCAGCTGTGGCATATGTAATTTGGTGTTTCACAGCCATCCAGGACTCCAAGGTGGCAGGCTGAGCCACTTAGGGGAGGGGTGACCCCCGTCCTGGACACTCACCCCTCTTCAGGTGGACTGGCCTTTCAACTAATGGAGAAGGCTTTGGTGTCAGCTGGCGATACTGTGCTATCAATTTCCCCACCCTCCTCTGGACCGCAATGTACACAAGTTGCTCCTAGCAGACACCGGGCGCAAGGGCCTCAGGATATACTCCCACAGGAAACCCTTTTTACGTTGTCTTTCCCAGCTTCTCCCTCTGAGGAAGTTCATCAAAAAAGGTCATGCAAGAGGAAGCACATGGACTCCACAGAGGAATCCCTTACTGAAGACACAGACTTTGATGATAGGGAAGGGTCCCTTCGGTCACCCTCTGAGGTATCCTTTGGTGATATCCTTGAAATCCTTAAACAGAGAGGTGACTACAGCCCTCTAACCCAACCTCCGAAGAGTCTGTGTTCCTGCAGGCCTTTTGCACCTGGCCCCCTACCTCCTGGGTTACTCCCCCTCCCGATGAACTGGTCCGGCTCGTCATGCAGTGTGCGTGGAAGGCACCTGATACAATTGAGGCCAGTCCCCAGAGGCCAGATAAACTTTTGTCCCCTCCTGCTTCTGACCCCCATTGGTCCAAAGGTCTTCCTGTAGATGCTCTGGTGGTGGCAGCCGCAACCAAGAAGGACCTGGCAGAAAAAGAAAGCCAGATTGTCCATCCACCCAACAAAGAGTCCCGGACTCTGGACAGAAAAAGGAAGCATACTTTTGCATCAGTGACCTTTGCAATTAGGTCCCTGATTTATATGGCACACTTTATCAGGCTTCAAGGGGATTTAATTTCTGAGCTCTCTGAAACATTGGCTGGTGCCGTGTCTGATGAGGTCCATGACAAAGTGGCCTCTCAGCTGGCCACCATTGAATCAATATCTAACTCCTCCATGTGCCTGATATCTCACGGATCAGAAGGAGCAGCTAGAGTGACGAGTTCAGGCTTTGTTCTGAGACTACATGCCTGGATGCACTTATGTAATGTCGTGGAACCCTTCAAGTATTCCTTTCTCAATGCTCTCATCTAAGCCTCTTCATTGTTTGGACCCAAGGTTAAAAGCACACTGGCCAGATGTGAACAGGACGGTAAGACCCTTTCTGCTGTGGGTGTCCGTTATTCTTCCCCTCAACGTGCTTTCTCCAGAAACCAGAAGAGTGGGAAGATATGGTACAAAAAGTCTCAGAGTCCTTTCCATGACACACAGGCTGAGTTCTCCCCTAGAGGCAGAGGGGGAAACTCACAGGGAATATGCCCCTTTTGAGGCAGAGGGGGGGTCTGCGTAACCTGGGTTCCAGGGACTCATTTCCTGGCCAATCCTACCAGCGCTCCTGAAGAGCATCCCAACTCCTTTCCTCTGGAGGTGGTTGGGGGTCATTTCTCCTTGTACCCTTCTGCCTGTCTAACAATCACCACTGACTCTTGGGTACAAAGGATAATAACCAGATGTTACCACATTCCCTTCGATCTTTGCACTGCCCCCCAACAATCTTACCTGACATTCCACCCAGTCAAAGGGAAGAAGTAGCATTAGAGATATCAAAGCTGCTAAGACAAAGAGTCATCCAAATAGTCCCTCCAGACCAGATAGGATCCCGATTCTACTCAAGATTATTTTTCGTGTCAAAGAAAACCGGGGACTGGAGACCAATTTTGGATCTCAGTGTATTGAACAAGTTTGTAAGAGTACAAAAATTCCGGATGGTCACAATACAGTCTATCCTCCCACTTTTGGAAAAAGATGATTGGATTTGCTCGATAGAGCTTCAAGATGCATACTTCCGCATAAAAGTGGACAGGCCATCAAGGAGATTTCTGTGCTTTCGTGCAGGAGCCAGTCACCACCAGTTCAGAGCACTGCCCTTTGGACTCTCTACAGCCCCCAGAGTGTTCACAAAGTGCATGGTAGTTATTACAGCTCACTTGCGACTACAAGGATTCCAGGTGTTTCCATACCTAGACGACTGGCTCATCTCTGCCCCCACCAGACATCTATTGGAAGAAATCCTGGCATACTCTCTCCTCACTGCAGAAAGGCTAGGCATAATCATAAACTGGCAAAAATCCAATCTCGCCCCATCTCAGTCCACAGAATTCATAGGGCTCATCTTGGATACAAAGAATTGCAGAGCATCCATTCCAGAGCACAGAATTCTAAGGATAAAGCAATAACTGATTCCCAATCCTTTCAAGGGAGAAATTCTCTGTCCTACAGCTGTTGGGTTTCATGGCAGCCTCCATCACCATTGTCCCCCTGGCCAGGTTTCACATGAGGCTTCTACAATGGCTACTGCTCACCCAATGGTATCCTTTTCAGTATCCTCTTTCAGCCAAGATTCGAGTAACCCACAGGTGCAAACAGGATTTAAATTGGTGGATGACCCACAACCCATCACAATGGTCTTGTCCCTTCTCCCCCCAGCAGCCCAAGGCTACAGTGACCACGGATGCCTCCCTGATGGGGTGGGGGGCTATGTCAGGGACAGACAGTCCAAGGTTCTTGGTCCGAATTGGAGGCCCAACTGCATATAAATGTTCTGGAGCTGAGGGCAGTGCTTCTGGCTTTGCAAGCATTCCATCCCCTGCTGCCGTCTGGGACTATTGCGATACAATCAGACAACATGGCTGTGGTCTGGTACATCAACAAACAGGGCAGAACCAAATCTTACCCACTCTGTCGAGAGGCCATTAGGATATGGCGATGGCTACCAACTGTTTTCTTCTAGCAACGCACATTCCCGGGAGTTCCAACATGATAGCAGACAGACTCAGCAGGTGCATTCTACAACCTCATGAGTGGTCCCTGAATCCCTTGATAGCGGCGGAGATCTTCCACCACTGGGGCCTTTCCTGCTGCAACCTCTATGCATCCCCGACCAACTACAAATGCAGCAACTACTTTGCCCTGATTCCCCCCTCTGGGAGAGTCACCCAGGGATGCTCTAGTCCACGATTGGCCCTCGGGTTTTCTTTATGCATTTCCACCTCTCCCCCTCATTCCCCAGTTTCTGAAGAAAGCCCGCCGGTTGAAGAGCAAAGTGATCTTTATAGCACCATACTGGCCTCGTCAGATTTGGTTCCCCTTCCTTTGGCCTCACCTGCTAGATCAACCATGGATTCTCCATCCAACCCCGGGGCTGACCTTCCATCCACAGAATCTGATTCATCCCAACTTGGACAGCCTGAAGCTCATAGCTTGGCTCCTCCAATTCCCTTGATTTCCAGGCAGAATTATCTTTCTTTACCAGTACGGGACATTCTTACTGCATCTCATAAGTCTTCCACTAGAGTTACTTATCTAAGCAAGTGGAAAAGATTTACCCTTTGGCTAAAAGAAAAGCAAGTAGATCCCTTTTCAGCACCAGTGTCGATAGTACTGGAGTATCTAACTGACCTATTTCAATTGGATCTATCGGCCTCTACCATTAGAGTATCTAATTTCCATGAGGGTGTCCAGGACTCCTCTCTTATGTCACACAAATTATGCAAGACCTTCATAAAAGGTGTGAATCATCTAAAGCCCCCTTTCAGAGAACCTATTCAACCATGGGAGCTGTCATTAGTTCTACAAGCTTTGACGATGCCACCTTTCAAACCAGCTTCTTCTTGTGACCTCACATACTTGTTATGGAAAATCTTGTTTTTGGTCACCATTACTTCTGCCAGATGTATCTCTGAGCTTCAAGCCTTATGCATCAAGAGTTTATACTTGATTTTTCATAGAGATAGAGTGTCATTGAGAGCTAATCCTTCCTTTCTGCCAAAAGTGATCTCTGAAATGTCCATTAACTAAACCATTGAATTGCCAGTTTTCTTTCCCAGCTATTCAAACAAAGGAGAGTATTGCCTACATACCCTAGATATTCACAGGCAAATTTGCTTCTACTTGAACAGGACTAAGGCCTCTCATAAATCAGACTAGTTATTTTTGGCATATTCTGGACCTAGATTAGGATGTGCTGTTGCTAAGGTCACATTGGCTAGATGGTTGAAAGACTGTGTGACCTTCTTTTATACAGAACGTAATATTCCATTGCCTACTACCATAAAGGGTCATTCAACAAGGTCAGTGGCAACTTCTGCTGCCTTCCATGCCAGAGCTTCTTTACATGACATCTGTGCAGCTGCAACTTGGGCTACGCCTCATACCTTCATCAATCATTACAAATTGGATTTGGCCTCCAGGGGAAGAGCATCTTTTGGTTCTATGGTACTCAGGAATATCCTTCCATGAGAGCCTCCCAGGAATAGAGGTAGCTGGGGTCTCTGTCCCACACATAAGGAATGAACAAGGATTAACAATATCAGATAAAAACATTATGTCTTACCATAACGTTCCATCTGTATTGTTGATCCTCGTTCAGTCATTATGACCCTCCCTCCTTCCCCCTCCTGTGGCTTCTAGTGGATCTCACCATCCGATTTATATAGGGCATTTGACCAGAGGTAGCCTCTACCTTCTTTTGACTTGCAAACTCAATCTAAGGTAACAGGGAGAGGGGAATTCTGGGTAAGAGTTTTAGCTCGAGAGTTTGTAGCTGACGCAAGCTTGGAAGATGGCCGGCTCAGTTCCGAGGTCGGAACCGATACCCACATGTAATGACTATACGAGGATCAACAATACAGATGGAATGTTATGGTAAGACATAACTGCTTTTTATATAGCACATAAAATATTTATATTGTTAATCAACATATGTAGTAAATGTGTATTTTCTCTTACTTTTCTTTTTTCTTCTCTCTCTTCTCTTTTTTCTCATTATTTATTTTTAACTGCATCTTGTTTCCCTTTCTAAATTCTGTCCTATTTACTTTACTAATATAGTCTGTCTGTATTTAATAACTCATTATCTATACAAAGATAAATAGTAGTCTAAAATAATCTAGTTATAGGGTAGACTAATTAGAAAAGTGAACTTAATTAATTATTACAATATTTATTAGATTAATGGTAGACACAGATATGCTTATTGGGTTTGGGGGCATGTTCGTGATTAACTCTGAAATGTTCCATTTATGTACATAGCTCCTTTGAATTATTTTCTTTTAGTATTAACAAAATATATATATAAAAAAAGGAGGGAAAATGTACTGATGGTTAAGAGAAGTAAAGCTTTCTTTACATTCTATTGCCTAGCAAACTATTTCATTTTTTTAACATATACTGATCAGAAACCACTATATTTGCATTGCCATGGCAACAATAAACAAGTGCGGCAGTTTCTACAGGTACTGAGAACCTGTAAAGTGCATTTAGCCTTGCAGACAACAAATAACAAAAAAATTAATGTTTTTTTAATTATTAAAATTAAATACAACCTAAGCAAGGTAAATTAAATACATAATAGAACTATTTAAGCAATAACCCACGCCTGGGTGTGGGTAATGCTAGATTTACCCACGGTTGGTGTGGTTTGGTCATGAGGGCGAAGCCCAAGTGGCCAAAAAAAGACAACCATGGGTAAATCCAGCATTACCCACACCCAGAAGTGGGTTATTGCTATTATACAATGGCATTATTTAAGAAAAAAAATACTTACTTTTCTTAAATAATGTCATTGTATAATGCCTCCTTGCTGCCCTTCTGTAGCTGTCAAGTATTCTGCGGCAGTTCTGATGTACTGCGCATGCGTGTGCTTATGCAGTACATCAGAACTGTGTGTGTGGAAGCAACGGAGAAATGAAGATCTCCATTGCTTTTAAAAACTTGTCTCGCTATGTTAAAAGAGTTTAACATAGCGAGATAGTTTTTAAAAAGCAACAGAGATTTTCCTTTCTCCGTTGCTTTTTTTAAAGCTATTTCGCTATGTTAAATGAGTTTAACATAGCGAGACAGCTTTAAAAAAAGCAACGGAGAAAGGAAGATCTCCGTTGCTTTTTTTAAGATATCTCACTATGTTAAACTCGTTTAACATAGAGAGATAACAGCAACGGAGCTCTTCCGCTCTCCGTTGCTGTCCAAAAAAAAAAGACATACTAATAGAAAAAGTCCGGGTGACCGGACCTTTTTCCATTAGTATAAGTCTTTGATTTACAGCATGCATGCTGACCAATCAGCGTGCACGTTTTGGAATATTAATGGGAGGGTCGTTGTATAATTGTAAATATTTATGATCTACCCACACATTCCTGGAAACACAACTGAAATGTCCCCAAACTACATGTGCTCTTAATTGAAGCTGCTTGATTAAAAAGTATTACTCAGTTTAACATGCTGACTCCACAAGCTGTCTGTACTGTAAAAGTTACAATTTATATGTTACTAGAAATTGACAGTCTCTAGAACACATGATAAGATACATATTTTTTTTTGCAACATGTTATCTTTGCAGCTACCTCACACTCTGTGCAAACCCACTTGGGAACTGATAGCTATTCATTTAAAATATCAGTTCAAATATTAAATGTGCCCTTGAAATGCTATTGACATTTTGACAAAATATAATCTGAACTGAAAAAAGAATTAGTTGAAAGAAGAGAAGTAATGCACAGATTTCAAAGACAGTTCTTGACACTACAGTATAAGTAGAAATGTATACACACAAGGAAGAATTGAAATGTTTTAGTCTTCCAGTTTAAATTGCTTACTGGCAACATTTTGCTGTATCAGAAAGATTACAGAGCTAGGAAATTACTATTATTTGTCTTTATAATGTTTGCTAGACAGATGTTAGACTCTGCTTTGTTTAATGGATTGTGATTCATGCTTATGAGGAAAAGTGGACTCAATTAGATGTTATTACAATATTTATTAGATTGATGGTGGACACTGTTATGCTTAATGGATTACAGGACATGTTAGCGATTAACTTTGAAATGTTTCGTTTATATACATACTGCCAGTTGAATTATTTCATTTAGTTCTAACAAAATATATAAAAGGAGGAAAAAATGTACTGTTGCTTGTGTGAAGTGAAACTTTTTTTACATTCTATTAGCCTCGCAAACTATTTCAGTTTTTTTAACACTCATTGATTAGGAACCACTATGTTTGCATTTTCATGGCAACAGAAAACAACTGCGGCAGTTTCTATGGGCTCTGTAAATCTGCAAAGTGCATTTAGTCTCGCAGATAAATAAAAAAGTAATGTTGCTTAACTATTAAATTAAATTATAAGCTAAGGAAGGGTAAATTAGATAAGTTATTAGGACAACTTGTAAATACTTTATAAATTACCCACATTGGATTAATCATACCTGGAAACTCAACTGAAATGTCCCCAAATTACTTGTGAACTTAAATGAAACTGCTTGATTAATAAGCATAACTTAGTTTAATAACCTGAATCCATAAGTTATCTGCTCTATAAATGTTACATTATATATGTTACTTGCAAATGATAGTCTCTAGAGCACACGAAAAGATGCATATTACTTTTTGCAACATGTTATCTTTGAACTAACCATACACTCTATACTAATTCATTTGGTAACTGATAAGTTATTCATTTGAAATGTCAGTCTAAATATTAATTGTGCCCTCAAAATATTGTTGCCGTTTTGACAAAATATAATCTGAACTGAAAAAGGAAAAATTTGAAAGAAGTAAAGTATTGTACAGACTTTAAAGACAGCTATTGACACTACAGTACAAGTAGAAATGTATAAATGCAAGGAAAAATTGAAATGCTTTACTCTTCTAGTTAAAATAGCTTATTGTTAACAGTTTGCTTTATCAGAAAAAATTAAAGAGCTAGGAAATTATTTGAATTTGTCTATATAATGTCTATTAGAGAGATGTTATACATTGATTAGTTTAATGGAATGCGAGTTATGTCCATGACAGACTACTGAATGTTATTTTTGTTTACCTATGTTTGCTGAATTACTTTTATTAGTACTGATTTAAAACAAAAAAAGGGAACCCTTTGTTTTTGGCTAAAGGAGAAGAGGCTTAATAGTATTCTAACTTCCCTGTGAACTCTACAAGATGCTCTAAACACTATTTGATTAATACTTAAGACACGTCTTGATTACCATATGGATACCTACACATTCATCCTAGACCAGATGTGATTACCCATTTTGGAAACAGGAGGTATCTTATGCAGGGTGGGAATTGTCAGGGTGATCATAATTCATTCTTAGACTCTGCTTTGTAAATCTATAAATATGTAAAAGCACTGCACACTAGAATGTAGGGTGCCTCTGCTCAGAGTCAGGATAGCACTAATAAGCTATGTCTTTTCATAAATTTAAGTTGAAGTTGGTGAGTTGAAGAAAGGAGAAAAAAAGGAGGGCAAATACGCCTACAGTAAATTTATACTTCATTGGTAGTCACTCATTGTCTCCTACAGAGTCTTGTTAGACTATTCTAGTAATAATCCATCTGATGTTAGCTTATCTAGTGTCTGCTTCTCTGTTGTGTTTAATTCATCCGGAATGACATATCTGACATGTTTGGGATCTCTTAAGGGTAACTACATATTAGATATTTTCTAAGTCAATAAAGTAATTGTTTACACTACGAGCATTCCATCCTGATGTATAAAATAATATAGACTAACAATAGAATAATATAGAATTTCATATCTCTTTTAAGAAAATTCTCCATATAATAATTTAACATATGTAGCTCAGCTGATATTGTTGGTTAAATGTATGAGTGATAATCCAATAGATCTATCTTTATCTATTGGATTAGGTATGACTTTCATTCCATGTTTAATGGGAAATTCATATTTACTTGTACTTGACACTTTAGAATTAATGTTTCACAAAAGTACTTTTTAAAGCCTGACCAGAACTCTACCCTACTTGTATTTAAAGAAGAAAGAACATTAAATAGCACTCCCACGTTTACGCACATAAAAATAATAATCAACATTATCAGAGAATATGGTATAACAACTATAATCAAAAAAAAAAGAAAAGAAACAAAATGCTTCTTCCAACAATAACTTGAAATGGATTTAACATTCTTATCCTTAAATACTAATGGCTTAAATAATGCAAGCAAAACATCAAACTTTCTAAAATATTTAAATCTAAATAAGTTACAAGTAGTATTTCTCCAGGAAACACATTTTAAGATTAATGATAGCTTTATTTGGAACCCTAAGGACTATACAGTCTTAGCTCAATCCTCCTATAGAACAAAGACAAAAGGAGTATCAATTCTCTGGGAGAAAAACATAATCACTCCAAAAGTTATTTATAAATATGAAGACAAAGAAGATCTACTAGCATTTGTTATAATTAAATTTAATAACAGAATATGGTCTTTAGCTAATCTATATTGGTTCCCAGGAATTGGAGCAGGAACAGTTAAAAAACACCTAGATTTTATTTCCAACAATTATAAAGGAAATCTTATACTGGGAGGAGATTTTAATTGTACCTTAGAAGCTTCTGAAACCACCAAGAAGTCTTTTCGCATAGCAGCTATTTCAAAATCCTTAAAAAGATGGCTTGATTAATTTCATTTAATAGACATTTTTAAAATAAAAGATGAAAAATCTTTATTATTTTCCCATAAAGACCATAGATTTGGAATATAAACCAAAATAGACAAATTATTCGTAGTTCAAGATTTACAAACAAAAATCCTCAACTTCTCAATAGTTCCATGCCCCTTCTCAGATCATGACTCACTGATAATGAAACTCCAAATAGAGTTTAAACCATTAATCTTCTCAACTAGAATTCCATCATATATCACGAAAATGAAATAATTCAGACCCTGGATGTTATCAGAACTACAATTATTTCTTGAAATTAATAATACAACAGAAATCAGTAGAGTCATGGCATGGGACTCATTAAAAGTGTATTTATTTGGTAAGACCCTTAGCTGGTACAAAAACAAATTTAAAGTGTGGGAATCTGAATCGTTAGACTTGCAAACCAGACTCTTGACAGCAAAATCTAAAAAAAAATCAAAATTGTCCAGAAGTCAAAAAGGAAATAGAGGAATTAAATAAAAAATATAATGAAATTCTAACACACAAAACTTGCTTAGCCTTGGAAAAATTAAAAATAAATTCATTAGCCACCTCCCCCAGATATCTACATAACGTATCTACAAGAATTAAAATACAATCCAAAGCAAATAACATTAGCAATATATATCATGAAAAGAAAGGGAAAAAAGTATCAGATATAGGAGACGACCTTGAAGTATTTCAGTTCCATTATATGGAACATTTCAAAAAAGAAGATTTAAATACCAACCAAATAAACTTTGATACAAACCTTATCAATATAAAAAAAATCCAGAAAATTGAAAACTAGACCTACAAAAATCTATATCCTACAAAGAAATTGTTGACAAGATAAAAGAAAGTAAATCTAACAAAGCTCCAGGGATAAATGGTATAATTACGGAAATTTACAAACTCTTCTCTTCAACAGTTGTTGTGTAAGCTCCCTTTTTCATAAAAGTTTGTCAGAAGTCCAGTCAGAAGCAAAAATAGCACCCTCATGGAAATATTCACTCATAACACTAATTCTAAAAGGTAATAAACCATCGGACCTCTGCATCTCATACAGACCTATATCATTACTGAATAATGATTACAAAATATTTATGTCAATCCTAGCTAACAGAATGAAAATCCCACTTTCAAAGACAATTAATAATGATCAGACTGGATTTATATATAACAGGCACACACATGATAATATTAAAATTATATTTACTCTTCTAGATTATATGAATAAAGAAGATAGAGAAACACTTGTAATTGGATTAGACATAGAAAAAGCCTTTGATTCCCTCAACTGGGAATATCTATTTAAAACTTTAGCATTATTTGAATTTCCTCCTTCCTTCACCGTATTACTAAAACTATATCTATATATATATATATATATATATATATATATATATATATATATATATATATATATATATATATTAATAACTTAGCCTACATTAAAAATTAGGTCCTTTCACCTCAGAATCTATCCATATAATGAAAGGTACTAAACAAGGATGTCCCCTATCTCCTATTTGCTTTGGCTAATACTTGCAGAAATAATACGTAATAATCTAAGAATAAAGGTCTATGATCAGTACACATCTATAATAATGCTTTTTGCTGATGATATTTTATTAACCCTATCTAACTCCAGAGAGTCATTAGAAGAGCTAGAAGAAGTAATGGAGAAATTCTATAAGATTTCAGGTCTACACTTTAATAGATCAAAAATCAAAATTTCTATTTTAAATAAGAAAAAAGATTTACAAGTTATAGATAAATCCATCATAGGAAAACAAGAACTTACGCTAAATTATTTAGGAATAGTGTTATGCAAAAATCTAAACAAAACAGTATTAATAAATTATAAATACATTATTGAAACAATGAAAGTATATTTATATAGAAAAGTGGAACAAAATAATATTAACCTTTGAAGACAGATTGCAATTAATAAAAATGGTCTTATTGCCAAAAATACTATATGCAGCATTAGCAATACAGTTAATTCCTGAAAGATGCATTCTTAAAGAAATAAACTCATGTTTAATAACATTTTTATGGTATCCCAAAAAGAATAGAGTAGCTCTAACTCATCATATTAGACCCTGGAAACAAAGAGGATTGAACTTCCAAGAAATAGAAACATATATAAATGCATCTGTGCTTAAAACTACAATAGACTGGATAAACCCAAATTATTTTGCCAACTGGAAAGAATTAACAATGGTTATATTAATAAATGAATTTAATCTATTAAAAAATTCTTAATATTAGACAAATCCAACAAACTCTGGTACATAGAAAATGAACAACAAATGAACCAAATAATGATAAAGTTCCACAATTGCAGTACCAGACCTCCAGCACAATAAGAGACACCAAGTTGTTTTAGCGCTTTCATTCACATTTAATGACCAGTGAACTTCTTCAGAAACCTGGTGCATACTATAACATTAGTATACAATATGTTGTTCTTCTACTTTAGGCTTTTCCCAGTTAGGGGTCGCCACAGCGGAACTCCAGTCTGCTAATGATTGGCAGTAGATTTTTTATGGTGCCAAGGTGCCACCTCGACACCCAACCTTCAATGAAGGCACGCCCATTCATGCATGTCTTTTGTATAATATAACAAAACCTTCTGATTAATCATTACATCACTTCTTTAAGAAACTTATCAATGCAAACATAGATCTAAAACTTTGGTTTGACCTTTTAGCCCCATTTACCATCACTAAGAACTTTCCTCATAAAATATATAGGGAAACAATAACCTCTGGGAACAAAATGGATTCTTATGCTGGTTTCAATGTGTAAAAAAATAAATGTTGTAGATATACATGTGATAAAAACTACTTACAATATTCCAACACAAGACTGGTTAACCTTACAAAGCATTCTAATGTACACTTAAGATTTATGTAGGTTAATTAATAATTCCTCATTTAAAGATATTCCAAATCTAATAAGTTTTCTATATGAATTCATATATAACAGTTGTGAAAAGAAAAATTCCATTTCAAATCTATACAAAGAGTTAATAACATATAAAACAATTCCCAAATCATCATAGTGGCAGTTCTTAACAAAAGAACAGTCATTACAGTTAACAGAAGAAATTAAATCTAACATCTTACTATCAGTTAATTACACCTCTAACACACAGTACTAGAAAATATTTAACTGGAAAAACTTACATAGTGCATTTTTAACACCAAATAGAATTAAGAAGATCAGTTCTACTACAAATTTTTTTGCTGGAGGTGTGAACAGCCAAATAAAGCAGACTGGATTCATATTATTTATGAATGTAATAAAATTAAAACATATTGGAATGGAATTAATCATTTTTTACAAGCTTTATTAAATGAATCCTTTACCTTAACTAAACCATTGATTATACTAAATGTAAATGAAGGTCCCTACCTGAATAAGACAAATATGTATTTGTTATGGACAATACTTGCTATATCTAGGAAATGCATAACCAGAAGGTGGAATTCAAATACACCCCCGACCTTGGAAGAATTCTACACTTTACTGAAGACAACTGCATCAATGGAAATAAAAATCAAAGAACTACGAATCTATCCCAGGCCATTGGTAAATAATCCTTGGAAGAAAGTTAGATCTTTGTTGGATACTCTGCAATAATCAATATTGTATCTCTGATAACTGATCTGTCAATCCTATATTTATTAACATACAGTGTATATAGTTGAAATTCAGGCTAATGTAAATATTGTATATAGTTTAAAATGATATTTAAAAATATTATGTTGTTGTTGTGTCTTTCGGCTTTTCCTGGTTAGGGGTCGCCACAGCGGAACTCTGGTCTGCTAATGATTGGCAGAAGATTTTTACATGCTGAGTTGCCAGCCCTGACATACAACCTTCAACAAAGGTACGCCCCTTCACACGTCTCCACACAGAAGATGCTTTAGCTGAGAATCAAACGGGATAAACTTCTTGCTGTGAGTCGACAACACTACCGCAGCACCACCACCACAGTCTTATTTAAAAATATTACGTAAATGTTATTTTTAATTGAAAATAAAATTATTTGAGTAAAAAAAAAGTGATAAGAACATGGTTTCAGCAGCCTGTAGAGCAAATGTAGGCAGCATGCAACATGTGGCAAGCAGAAACAGGCTAAGCACATGGCAGCTGCAACCCTTGTGGGGTTGGCAGGTAGGACCCATAGTTTTCTAGCAAGTTCTAAGACTAGCTCAGTAAAAAGAGCATGCTCAGTACAGTATGAGTGAATCAGCAAAACCCAAGTCAAGTCCTATCATTAACTGTCATAATTGTGGTGACAATCATGAGTCTAAAAGAGTGAAGTCCTTAGCATTTGGTCAGCAATGCCACAAGTATAAAAATGGAATCATTTTCAAAAGTTTTGTAAATCCAGCAAGCCTCATTCAGTTATTAAGAAAGGTCACTCAAAACAACAAGTTAATCATGCAGAAAGCTGCCACCCTACTTTCTATGTAGATGATGTATCAGTGGTCAGTGAAAAGGTTAATGCAGTAGATTTGTTAGCAAAGACTGAATTATTTTGTACTGTCCTGATCAATGGCAAACTCACGGAGCTCAAAGTAGACACTGGTTCAAAGTGTAATGCAATGTCAGCAAAATGGTCTATACAAAGGCAAACTTCTTTATCTGGCTGACACCTTATCCAGATCACCCAGAAATACGACTGAACAGTTTGATGAAGAGAATTTTGAGTTTGATGTCATACAAGTGCATAATTTTTCTACCACAAGACTTGATGAGCTGAGAGATCATGCAAAGACGGATCCAGTTTTGCAAAAGCTCCACCACTTCATCAATGCAGGATGGCCGTCAAAGCAATCTTGTGTACCGCCAGAAGTGCAACCTTACTTTCCATACAGAGATGAGATGCTGATGGAAAATGGTATCATTTTCAAAGGTGCAAAGGTTATTGTTCCTACTTCTTTACAACATAAGTACATTCAGATTTTGCATCGTGGCCACCCAGGCTCTGATTCTGCCAAAAGAAGGACTAGTATTTTGGCCTACTCTATTGAAAGGCATTGATAAAGTGCCTTCTTCTTGTTCGGTGTGCATCAGTACTAAGCCACATTTGCAAAATGAGCCACTTCAGCTAAGCAAAATTCCTTAACTACCTTGGTCAACAATAGCCAGTGACATATTTGAGTGGAACAATCAGCATTACTTAGTGTTGGTCGACTCCTATTAGAACTGTTAATTCCAACAGGGAGTGCAAAAAAGTCAGAAAAGAACTCGCAAAACCTTCCGTGGCTCTTTTTAACTGTGTTTAATGAAATAACATAAACTTCACGTTCAACACATTAACGCAGTTCACACAATACTATATCCTGGCGTTTTCATCCAAAACAAATGGACTTCATCAGACAACAAATCAACATGAATTAATTATATATATACTGATTTGATTAACCCAGTGACCAATGAATCATGCCTTAGGCATTTAAATTAAACAAATCAAAAAATGGCCTCATAAATATTAATGAATTAAAATTAAAACAAAATCATTCACTTGAACGTAAACCTTTTCCAACAATCAAATAACATGAAAATATTCAATACATTTCATAAAAATGTATGAAAAATATGTATATATAAAAATGAATAAAGTGCTTGTGCTGATTACAAATATGTTCCCATATGTATTGTTATACTACCCTCTACTGTTAGAAACCTATATTACAACTGTGTTTGCCTTAAATTTCATTAAAAACATATATTGATCATAAATGAAGTCAACATAACACTGTTGTCTAAAAACCATCTCACATGAAAAATATGTATAAAAAGTTCCAATATAATATGAACATTAAAAATTATATACATATGCCATTAATGTTAATGAAGACGCACAGCTGTATTATACAAGAAACAAACGGAAAAGGGAGCTTATGGGTGACGACGATGATGCCGGCGACTTTTCCAATAGTTCAGCAACTAATTTCAATCCCTTATTGACTCCGAACATTTTTGATGCTGAACCGGAAGGGGCTGAGGTGAGGACTGAGCGCCATGGAGCAGTAGCAGGGGCTCAACCTAAGAAGCCGACTTCAAATGGTTCTAGCACAGGTACTGTTTGTTCTAATAACACAAGTACTAATGACTGGTTAAGGAGAAATGTTGTGCTTGGTGTAGGTGCACACATTGGCTCTAAAAATATGGATGGAGAGTCATATGTGGTTAGATTGGACAAACTTTAAGCATTAATGACCAAGTTTAAGATTTTAAATATTGAGAATACATATTTATTAGAGTGTCTGAAAAAGGAAATTGTTCCTAAAGGACTACGTATTTGCAAGTATCCTAACAATGTTATTTGTGGATCTATTTTCCATACTAGTTTACTTAAAGTGTTTAATCAGTGTGGTTTGGATGTAATTAAATTAATTATTGAAGACAATGAAAGGAAATTAACATGTTTAAGTAAAGAGATTGATGAACTTGACGGTTGTATCAAGAATGATTTAATACATGGTATAAAGGAAGAAAGACAACAATATTACAAAATTAGAGAAGATATTGATGATAAATGTAAACAAGTTATGCAACGAAAGTTAGGTAAACTACATAGGGACATTTTAGAGTATGAAAATGGGAATAACTACCCTAAACCTAATGTCCCTAAAAGAGATACCTATTTTAATAATAGGAAATGGAATAAACCCAGTTATAGTCACACCGAGTATAGGGATGACTATCAGTATGACCAAGATTTCCCTCCCTTAGTAAGGGAAACAGAAGAAGATTATGGGCCTCATAATAACAAAGGAAATTTTTACATGGGGGGGGGGGGGGAGAGGGAGGGGGAGGTTTTAACTAACACCCACTCTGCTAGTTTTATTGATTTGGATGAAGACGTTTATAACATTGACACAGTAGATAATGTCAAATTTACTTATAAGGACTTTTCTATTTATAATTACGGTAATTTTAATATAAGAGAAAATCATTTTAATTTACTTAGCAAAGGACTTAAGTTTATACCCAGTTACAAGGGTGACACTACCACCACAATATTAGATACCAAGCTATTTATGAGAAAAATCAACTTAAGTGTGTTAGTTAATAACAATGTTAATGAAGATGGAAACAGCAAGGTAAAATTGAGAAAGAAATCCACATATAACCCACCCCTACTACCTCAGCTAAGAAATTTTGAAAAAATATTGGAAGAGGAGATTAGAAGTAAACATAATAAGAATAAAGGAAGATTTTATAATAACTTGAAAAAGGATGAGAAGGAAGCTTTAGCTGAATTAATTGACAATGACTCTATAAGGGTAATGAAACCAGATAAGGGTGGGGGTATGGTCATTATGGACAATATTATTTATGAAGGAAAGATGAACATGATCCTCAGGGATGATTTAAAATATACGGTGGTTTCTAAAAACGAGGTAAATTTTGCTTACCGCAGGATAGATAACATGTTGAAAGATTTCATGCTTGAGGGTGTATTAAAGCCTGAATTGTATAAATTTCTTATAGTAGCAAAGCCTAGAATAGCTACCATGTTTGGAATTCCGAAAGTCCATAAAAATTGGTTGGACCCCCCCTTAAGACCCATAGTCACAGCTGAAGGGTCAAAAACCACACCCTTGGCGAAATATGTAGATATCACCACAAAGCACATATGGACAAGTAATGAAATTATTTTAAAAGATTCATGGGATTTTTTAAAACAACTTTCCCCTGACTTGTATCGCACTGACCTTCTATTTATAACTATAGATATTGTGGATTTATTTTCCAGCATACCACATGATAATGGTATGGACATGTTTGAAGAATGTATATTTCAGGACAAAACTATGACCCAGGAAGACAAAATACTTTTGGTAGCTCTCATGGACACCGTTTTAAGATATAATTTTTGATATTTGACGGAGAATACTTTCAACAAAAAACGGGTGTATCCATGGGAGCGGCATGTGCACCCACATATGCCAATATAGTTTTGTCCAAATGGGAAGAAAAATGCATTTTGAATTCTGAATTCAACAAGGAATGGATTCTGTATAGAAGATTCCTCGACGATATAGTTATATTTTGGACGGGGGGACATGATAGGTTTATGGAATTCATGGAATATATTGGTCACACCACAAACTTTCTAAAGTTTACTTACAATATGAGTAATGAGGTTTTGCAGTTTCTAGATATAGAATTGGTTAAGAATGATATACTCAATAATTTTGCATCTAGAGTATATAGAAAAAGTACTTATTGCAACTCATATTTACATTTCGACAGTGCTCATCCCCTGCACTGTAAGCGAAATATAGTAAAGGGGCAGTTTGTGAGGGGATCTAGGATGACCAGCTCGGATGATGATTTTGGAATTGAGTGTAATAAACTAGAAAAGATGTTTATAGAAAAGGGTTATCCAAAAGTATTTGTGACCAATATAAGAAGAGAGGTGGAAAAGGGTATGGCAGACAGATTTAAACCCATTATTGGTATGAAAGAATTTAAAACATTACGTGAAGAATGTAAGAAGAAGGGGACTGTTGAAGAACAGTTCCAAAGAAACCTTATTGTAGAATACAATACACAAAATATTGGTTTAGGAAATATATTAAAAACAGAATGGGATAAATTTGCAGCCCTAACTGATATAGATGACATCAACAGTTTCAAGCCCAAAATTATATACAGAAATTCTAGATGTATAAAGAACATGTTAGAAAAAAGTAAGAAAAGTGTAAAGCTTAAGAACAATGGTATTAAGAAAGCTGGAACTTTCAGATGTGGTCGGTGCAATCAATGTCCTTATGTAATTAATAAGAGTGAATTTTTTATAGCAAGTAGAGATATTTTAATTAAAAGTAAGAGTTGCTATAACTGTGACACAAAAGGAGTGGTTTATTTGGCAACCTGTGACAAGTGTTCGTCATATTATGTAGGAAAAACTGAAAGAGAGTTAAAGAAAAGAATATACGAACATGTCTATGACATTCAAAAGGGAAAAGAGACAAATGCATTATTTAAACATAGCAAAGAATGTAAAGGTTGCAAATTTTATTTTTTCATTCTACAACAAGTTAGAAAAGATGTGAGGGGTGGAATATGGGAAGAGATTTTGGAAAGCAAGGAATTGTGGTGGCAAGTATACCTGGATGCAGGTAAAAAACCTGGGTTAAATGATTACTTAAGTATAGTTTCCTTATTAAAAATAAAGGCTAACAAAATATAAATGCAATATTATTTTTAAACAGCAGAGGGTGTAACATTATAGTTATGTATGAAGACATGATTATAAGCACAAGCACTTTATTTGAATATTTGCATAAGCACTTTAATGGCATATGTATATAATTTTTAATGTTCATATTATATTGGAACTTTTTATACATATTTTTCATGTGAGATGGTTTTTAGACAACAGTGTTATGTTGACTTCATTTATGATCAATATATGTTTTTAATGAAATTTAAGGCAAACACAGTTGTAATATAGGTTTCTAACAGTAGAGGGTAGTATAACAATACATATGGGAACATTTGTAATCAGCACAAGCACTTTATTCATTTTTATATATACATATTTTTCATACATTTTTATGAAATGTATTGAATATTTTCATGTTATTTGATTGTTGGAAAAGGTTTACGTTCAAGTGAATGATTTTGTTTTAATTTTAATTCATTAATATTTATGAGGCCATTTTTTGATTTGTTTAATTTAAATGCCTAAGGCATGATTCATTGGTCACTGGGTTAATCAAATCAGTATATATATAATTTATTCATGTTGATTTGTTGTCTGATGAAGTCCATTTGTTTTGGATGAAAACGCCAGGAGATAGTATTGTGTGAACTGCGTTAATGTGTTGAACGTGAAGTTTATGTTATTTCATTAAACACGGTTAAAAAGAGCCACGGAAGGTTTTGCGAGTTCTTTTCTGACTTTTTTGCACTCCCTGTTGGAATTATTGGTGTTTTTGAGTGCTTTCAGTGTTTTTTCCTATTAGAACTGGTTTGAGATCGATTTGCTACCCAACCTAACATCCAGCGCTGTTATTATTAAGATGAAACATCATTTCTCAGTCCATGGTACTCCACACAAAGTTATTTCTGACAACGGTTCTCAGTTTACAGTTCTCAGTTTACCTGTCAGTTGTTTCAGAGATTTCCAAAAGAGTGGGACTTTATCTATGTTACTAGTAGTCCTGTCAAACGATCTTGCTGAACATGCAGTACAGAGGGCAAAGCAATTACTAGAGAAGTCAAAGCATGAAAATACCTATATCTTCCTGAATTTACTTAATCTTAGAAGTATACCCAGTGACAACCTACTTGGCTCGCCTGCTCAGAGAAGTCTGTCTTGAAATTCAGAATGACCATGCTTATCAGTCCTAGTTTGTTAGTGCCTAATTCTAAAAACAACAGAGCAATCAAAGCCCAACTTTTTAAGAAGCAATCTTCTCAGAAGTCCAGCTATGATAAAATGAGCAGATTTCTTCGGCCGTTAAAAGAAGGAGAGACAGTGAGGATACAAACAGCAAAAGGCTTTGATCAAATTGGTCAAGTGAGAGGTATATGTACTGAGCCAAGATCCTACTTAGTGGAATCTGAGGGTATAGAATACAGGAGAAACTGCAGACTTCTTCCTGTATCAGGAACGATATTGCACCATCATACCTGTGATACAGACTCTAGATCTCAGAGCAACCCTGACAATGTTCGTACCAAAGAACATGTCACAGTATCCATTCCCATACCTGATGATGTCCCAGTTGTCCCCGAAGTTGAACATTCCTTGAAAACAGTCCCCGTTGCTAGATCCAATTCTCACTTTTATGTTACATGATCAGGTCGTATTTCCAGATCTAGTGTAAAATACACAGCAACCTAGACATAATTGTTTTACGTGTCTGATTTTGTATAATTGCATGTCAAAAGACCATTTCTGTAAATTGCATGTTATTGAGTACTATCATTTTGTATATGGACTACTTCTCAAAGAGGGAGGATGTAGATCAGACTGTGCGTATGCACCTTTAAGAAGCATTTCCAGATGTAAGCACGTGCATATAAATAGTAAGCACATGCAGGCAGCAGTGCCATTTTGAGAGAACAGCCAGAATGTTAACATGTATGAGTGTGGTAGTCAGTGTATTTATAAGTTCATGTAAGTTTAAGTTACAAAGCTTCATTTCTGATGTGTTTGTGTGTAATAAAGCTGCTTGAACTGAACCTAGGAATGTTCATCTGTTTTATCCTGACCAGACGAGCAACACTTATCCACTATGTTTTCCCAACAAACCTCCAGTTTGTTGTCTAGCATTTCTATTTCTGTTCTTTTGTCATCTTTTCATTTTCATCCACCTGAGTGACAATCCTTTCCACTTCTTTAATAATTGGGCAGTTTAGATTGCTTCCATTTTCTTGAGACTGCCTTCTCCCCACCCCCATTCCCCAGCATTTTCATTTCAATCAATTGCCTATTTACATCTTTTATTTAGCCATCAGGCCTTAGTAGAAATAATTGTTTAGTTAATACAACCTTGTCGATTACTATTTTCCCTACCAGTTTCTCAAGGTCTTCTGTAAACTGGCCCAATATGGGACACCATCAGAAAATCTGCTTGACAGGGGCACAGGAAAATAATTTTCTTGGGTGGCGAAAACCAGGGTACCTTTTTGTCTAGGCTTGTATAGGCCCTAGGGTCAATAGCCTAGTACCTACCTATGAACCTAAAATGTGTGACCAGGTTTCCCTGGCCTCACATTTCATCTCCAACACTCACCCTTGGCTATTGTATACAGTCTGGATAGTATGCTTGAGGTATAGAAATATCAGTGGAGACACTGCCCCCTTGTAATATTGTTAAATTGTGCCAGCATGATATTTACTGTCATTTGTATTCATCATTACTGTCATCTGCAACAATGTTGCTCCTTTCCATGTCATTATACAGCCATTTGCATATAATGATGACTATGCTATTTCCCCGGTAGTTCATTTAAGCTATGTCTGTGAAATGGCCCCACCTGCATGTCACTACTCAGTGTACAATTTCTTATAGCACAATGTGTGTGTTCTTTGTGAATCTTAGTGTTATGTTAGGAAAATGAAGCAGTAACGCAGGTTTGGGTGGGGTGAAAGGGGCAGCTGCCCTGGGCACAAAGTGTAAGGGGCACAACTGTCAGATGCAAATCGATCTTCCGTGCAGTCTGAATGATGGTATTGTGTTTGTGGTGAGAAGTGAGGCACTTCTTAAACACTCAGAGTGTGACATAAACTGTAGCATATTTTAAAAGAAGAAAAGAGATTTTTTTTGGTATGTCCTGTTCAGGACTTATAGGTTCATAGGTTGGTACTGGGCTATCTGCCCGAAGGCATATATTAGCCCAGCCACATTGTGCAGTATTCACCGCCCCTTTAGTAGTTCCCTAGACCCTTGTACTACCAGCTAGTACCCTTGGCCCCTATCTACTAGTGCTGTTGGTGTGATCCCCGGTGTGAACTTTCTGTTACCTATCCACTCATCAAGGTTCCTCTTGAAGAGTGATAGTGAGGGGCTCTGCCTTATGTAGATCGGAACCCTGTTCCAAAGTAAGGGAAGTCTCTGCGAAGGGAATCTATCCCTCCAGCATGTTCTATTCATTGTTGTGTTGAGGTTTATATCCCTAGAGCGTGTAGCTCGAGTAGATTTGGTTTTGCTAAGATGGAGCATGTTCAACAATTCTGGGTTGGACATGGCTCTATGTTAGACAGAGATTGCCTCTGAGAAGGTGGTATGCAACAGAGAACTGTCTTAGCTTTTTCAATCGTGCTGCATAGGGAAACTGTTTGAGGCCAGTACTTCTCTTGGTTAGGTACCTCTGTGGTCTCTCCAGCTGCTGGAGATGTCTAGCCAGGTACATTCCAGTTGGCGCATTGTACTCAATAATGGGTCTGATGAGGGAAGAGTAGAGGGGTACCATTACATCCTTAGATCTTGATGCGAATCCTTTCATGATCGGATGGGTCACATAGAAGGATTTTCTAACCACTTTGGCAACATGGTTATCAAAGGAAAACTGACTATCTACTTGGGTCCCTAGATCCCTTATTTCTTCTTCAGATTTCAGGGGATTACCTCCTATGTTGTAGTTTGCAGGTACTCTGTTTTTTTCCAAAGGTGATTACTACACATTTTTTGAATTTATCTTGAGACCATGACTTTGCCACCATGCATCAATCTCATTTAGGCCCTTCTGGAGGATTTCCATGTTGGCCGGAGACTCTATTATAGCACCGGAGACTCTATTATAGCACATAGTTTGCAGTCGTCCGCTAACTTTGTCAGCCACAGCCCTTCTGTGCTTGCCTGTACTTCTGAGAAGTATATGCCAAACAGGAGGGGACCCCAGAACAGAGCCCTGAGGCACACCGCTCGTTACTGGTCTGGATTCGGACATATATCCTGCTACTCTTACTTTATGGGATCTGTCTGAGAGCCAGTTTGCGATCCATCTTGTGACGTAAGGGTTTATGCCCAGGCTGGTGAGCTTATCAATAATACCTGAATGGGGAATGGTGTCAAATGCTTTAGCAAGGTCAAGGTAAGCCATGTGTACCACCTTTCCCTTATCTATAACCTGAGTAACTGTCTCAAAGAAATCCACCAGGTTCAGGAGGCACGATCTGCCCTTGACGAAGCCAAACTGTGTAGGGTCCAGCAACTGGAGGTTCCCAATCTCTCCATTTATGAGTTCCATAATGATTTGCTCCATAGCCTTACAGATCAGACTGGTCAGGCTTATTGGTCGGTAGTTCCCAGGGTCAGTTGTGGCCCCACCCTTGTGTAGTGGGACCACCGTTGCCATGCGCCATTCTATGGGCACATACCCTGTGGAGAGGCTGAAACTGAACACGGTATTAAGATGCGGGGTTAATTCCTTTTGGAGCTCGCGTATGACACAGCCTGGGACACCATCTGGTCCCATGGAGGCAGTGTTTTTAGCTTTAGATAGAGCCTTGTTAACCAATGTATCAGTAATAATTGGACTTACACAATCCCCTGGAATGGTAAATACTTCTAGGTGGTGGTGGTGGTGGGGGGGATTTGCACTGAACCTGTCAGCCAAGATGTTGGCAATGTCAGAAAGGTCAGTATATTTTGTTCCATTTTGTACTAGCTCAGAACAGACCTGAGCATTGCCATTTAGGTTTTTGACATAGCCATAGAAGGCCTTATGGTTATCCTTGGCAACTTTCTTTTCAAAATTAGCTTTAGTTGACTTGATGAGAGCCCTCAATTTCTTATTAATGCTGATCAGGGATGATTTTTCTACTTGAGATTTGGCCTTTTTTTGTATAAGTCTCCTCCTTTTATTGTAAAGTTTGCTTATGGCCGGGGTCCACCAGACTGGTTTCTTCTTGCTTGAGAAAGGAGTCTTGGTTTTATTTGGGATAGCATGGTCCATGCAATCCTGAAGATGCATATAGAGTGCCTTGGTGTAGGATTCCGCATCCTGGATATCATTATCCTTCTGCAAGGGAATAGTGACACTTTCCACTTTGGATGCAAGTAGTTTGAAGATTGCTTTGGAAAGGTTTTTGACTATGGTTTCTTTGACTGGGGGAGGTGAGGGGGTGAGGGGGTGAGGATGTCCAGGGTTATCAGTTTGTGGTTGGATCTGACCAAGGAGGGAGTGATAACAGGTGTGGTACAATGGGCGCCCATATTTGTGATGATTAAATCCAATATATTGTCCCCTCTAGTGGGGGAACATACTAGTTGTTCAAGGGCATTTGAATTTATAAATTCTATGAATCACTGAGCATAGGAGTTGAAACATTGGTAGTTCGCCCAGTCTATACCAGGGTAGTTGAAATCACCCAAGATTATGGTGTTGGGTAGGACCTTTATATTTTACAATGTCTCAAGGAATGCAGAGTGAGCATCTTGGGACATGGTGGGCAATCTATAACAAGCTATGACTTGAAATGTTTTTTTCCTGCTGATAGTTGCACATGGATGATCTCTGGGGCAGCATGCTGCGCTACTAACCTGGAGATATGGGTATCCTTGATGAATATGGATACACCTCTGCCCTTTGTACTGTGATCCGGTAACTGAGGCTGGAAGGTATGATATGAATTGTAACCTGACAGTGCTGGGGTGCTCTCTTGAGCCTTGAACCAGGTTTCCATCACTGCACAAACATCGATTTTTTCCATGCTGAGGAGAGCCTCGAGTGTGTGCATTTTGAGGTTGAGACTTCTGGCATTGAGTAGCATTACCCTTATTTTTTGGTTACCTGTGCTGGTTACGGTGGTTGGTTTGTCCTTTGAGCCTTGCCTAAAAAAGGCACTATGGGGACAGCAAGAGCCTTGGCAAGTATTCAAAAACCTATGGGTGACAGGTGCAACCCATCTCTGGCAAAACAGCGAGGCTTGTCTATCATGTCATCCCAGGCAGACAGACACTGGATCCCCTTAGAATGACACCAGAAGCTTAGCCAATTGTTGAAATTGATCATTTTGTCTTTGTATTGTGGTATCATTCTAGGTGAAGGTAGTATGCTACTCAAGGTCAGGATCATACCAACTTGGGCTACATGATCAGAGAGCTCCTCAATGTCTCTTTTCATGTAGTCCAGGGAGGTACGTCTTAGATCATTCACACCAACATGTACACTGACAGCGTCATACTTGTACTTGTTCTGGAGTGACCTAAGTGTCTTTTGTTATGTGGCGGATCCTAGCACCTGACAAGCAGCTGACAGTAACCTTCTCCTTGTTCAGCCTGGTGAGTGGAACATCCGTGTGCCTTACTATAGAGTCTCCTATTACTAGCATGTTAGGTATGGTGTTTTGCCTTAAGGGCTGTTGTGAGCCACACTGCTGAGGTGAATTATGTGTTTTATGGCTTCTGTTTGGGGGTGCAGGTTGTTTGCTTGTCTGCTTTGGAGGGCACTGTTTCTTTTTCAGATTGGTACCTAGTACCTCCGAATATGTTTGTGTATTTATGCGTATCTTTTGCCGGTGCTTGTTTTGTAGATTCATGTGTGACAGGTGGTGTGATGCAAGTGTGTCCCTTATCCTCTTGACTGTCTGTTACAGTGACTAAAGCACTTTAGTACTCCCTGTGTCAACTGTAGCAGCTTCTTAGTACAAATGTAGCAAGCAGGCAAGCATTTCCTACATTTTAAAAGAAAAAAAGAGTTTTTTTATTTTTTATTTTTTATTTTTTTATTTAGTAAGTCCAACACTTTAGAACTGAAACAATTTAGTGTGTGGACTGTGGCAGCTACTTGCTACAAATGTTGGATTTTTTTTTTTATTACACTTCTGAAAAGAGGACAGTTTTTTATTGAGGGTGCCAGAATAAATAGATAAACGTCTGAAATGAAATGTAGGGACTCAAATACAAAACTATTTTTTTTCTTTCTTTTTTGTCATGGTTGAAAATGTACCTTGGATTTCATGTTCCTTTGCCAGTGCGTACATAACGCTAGAGATAGGTTTGATTTTTACTGGATGAAAACAGTAGGATATGAGGTTAATTCCACAGCAAACTTGTGCAGAAGGGAAGAACACTGGATGTATACATGCATGTATAACTGGATAAATGCTAACCAACTAAAACAGAATCAGTATCAGCTACAGTATCTTTAAAGCTGGGTGGAAAATGAGACTAGTATCTTAAAAATACTGTCACTGTTTTAAAATTAAAGTAGCTCAAGTGACGGATAATCTGGACATCTGCCTGCTGTGATATTCAGAAAAGATAAGGGTTTATTCTCAATTATTGTCTGCACTTCTGATTTAATATCTCTGTAATCTGTACAACTGTTTTTACTGTCCTTTTTGTTGTGAGATAGAGCTAATATCTCTTAGTGTTGACCTTAGTTTGTAGTGAAATCCTTTGTCTAGATGCCTATCTGCTTACTTAGTGAGAGAAAGTGAACATAACTGGTTTTATCTGGGCAGGGCATTCCTGCAACTGTATTGTCTGGATAATAGGTCTGGTATCTGTTTTCTGTGCTTTAACTCAGATATACCTGCTGCTGAGAGACTGACTTACTGCCTGCTGTGATATTCAGAAAAGATACGAGTTTATTCTCAATTATAGTCTGCACTTTTGATTTAATATCTCTGTAAACTGTACAACTGTTTTTCCCACCCACCCACTCTGTTCTTGAAGTGGTCTTATGTCTTGGTGGCTTTGAGTTGCCCGCCTTTGGTATAAAGTTGATACTGGACACTCCCCCCCAAGTCACATTACATCAGCTCATTCTACTGCTAATAGTGAGAACTTAGCAAAGGCCCACCCCTTTAGCTTCTGCATATTGAATTATCTCATTATCTTCTGCCACTTCACTTCCTACAAAAAAAAAAAAAAAAAAAAACTGTTTCCTACCTTTCCTTGAACTAGTGTAGCCCAGATACAGATTTGCTGTATCCAGGATTTTTTGTAAGCTTCTGAGCGGCGCTTTTCAAAAATTTTCCCTTAGATCTGCTAGTTCTCTGCTCTCCTTCACTTTTATTAGCTTATTAAACTATTTTCGGTGCCAAAAAGTCTGCTCTTCAAATTTTTCCTTAGAACGAGCTGATTTCTCAGTAATAGCAATAAAATCTGAATCCTTGTGACTAACACTTGCTCTAAACCCTGCTGGAAAGCACTAGGAAGCCTTAAACTTATACAAGCACTCAGTTTTCCTTGTTAATAAGGAGAAATTAATCGTAGGCACTAAACAGCCTATAGTTGTAAAGTACCTTGCCAAGGTAAGGGAAAACAACTTTTGTACTTCACAAAAGAAACACCAAACCAAGGGTCAGTTTCCAGTGATTTCTCCTGTCCACCTGGTGAAGCTGGGCATACTGGGGTAATGCAGCAATTGCCTCATGTACACAGACAACCCTCTCCTCCTTCCACCCAACACTACATCCTGCGAGAGGCATGCTTACATAGCCAAACTGGAAGCAAAGCTCTCTCCAGCCAAGATTGTGCTAGACAGACAAGAGGAGAAGGTTAACACCTGCACTACACATCAAGCAACAAATAGCCCTTCAAAACTCATGCCACCAACATCCACACATAGTAACACTAAATCCACTTATGTGGAGGCCCTTAACATGAACCTGCCCAAGCAACAAGGACCTTCAAAGCTGAAATGCAAACAAACACCAATCACAACAAAAGTGACACATAACTCAAAACACCAGTGTGCCACTAAAAAACAGCCCCTAAGGCAAGACAACGTACCCAACACTTTAGTCATAGGTGACTCTATAGTCAGGCACACTGATGTCCCACTCACCAGGCTGAACAAGGAGAAAATTACTGTCAGCTGCCTGTTGGGTGCCAGGATCCACCACATAACACATGCACTCAAGTCACTACAAAACAAGCACAAATATGACTCTGTCATTGTCCATGTTGGAGTGAATGACTTGAGATGTACCTCCCTGGACTACATGAAAAGAGACAAGGAAGAGTTCTCGGATCATGTGGCCCAGGCAAGTATGACCCTAGCCCTGAGTAGCATCCTGCCTGGGCCCAGAATGATACCACAGTATAAGGACAAAATGATTGACTTCAACAATTGGCTAAGTTTCTGGTGTCATTCGAAGGGGATCCAGTATCTGTCTGGCTTGGACGATATGATCGACAAACCATAATCCTTTGCCAGAGATGGTCTGCACCTGTCACCCCTGGGATTCAGGTTACTGGCTAAGGCTCTTGCCATCCCTATTGTGCCTTTTTTAGGCAAGGCTCAAAGGACAAAACCACCACCATAACAGATATAAGCATGCAAAATCTGAAGGTAATGCTACTCAATGCTAGAAATCTAAACCTCAAAATGCACTCTCTTGAGGCACTCCTAAAAATGGAGAACATCAATATCTGTCCAGTAACTGAGACCTGGTTCAAAGATCCAGACAGCACCACTCCAATACCAGGCTACACCTCTTACCACACTTTTCGGACACCAAACCAGGACTGAAGCACTAAAGGTGGAGGAGTGTCCATATTCACCACGGATATTCACACCTCTAGGCTAGTTGCCCAACACAATGCATCTGAAATTCTACAGGTATAACTAACATTAGGTAAGACTGCAATCCAAACTGTAGCTTACTACAGATCCTCCACCATGCCCCAAGATTCTCACTACACATTTCTAAACATACTAGAAAATATTAAGATACAACCAAACACCCTAATACTGGATGATTTCAACTACCCTGCCATTAATTGGGAAAACTACTCGGGTACCAGCACCTTTGCCCAACAGTTCTTGGAATTCATAAATTCCAATGCCCTGGATCAACTAATCCATAGTCCCACCAAGGACTCCAATATCCTAGACCTGGTCATTACCAACATGGGAAATCGATGCTCCACACCAGTGGACTCCCCCTCGTTGGTCAGGTCTGACCATAAGCTAATCACCCTTGACATCCCCCCACCCCCAGTAGGGAAACCTCCGTAAAAAACTTCTCCAAAGCCAACTTCATGCTACTCATGTCAGAAGTGACAAACTTGATGACACCCATGCAAACAGGAACTGAAAGTTCAACTGCTGAATACTACCCTAAGGCACTGTATGAGCACATCCACTCGTGCATGAATCATGCCATTCCAAATAGAACCAAGATGGTCTCCTCCAAAAAAAAAGAAACCCAATCTGGTGGTCCCCTGCCATAAACAAACAGAGGGAAGAAACTGTTGCAGAAAAGAGGAAAATCCCAGGATGCAAAAAACTCCCTTACCAGCCTCAGTAAAAGCTGAGATCCATCATAAAATACTCCAAAGCTAGTTACGAAAATAAAATTGCCGAAGATTCCAAGGACAACCACAAGGCATTCTATAGTTATGTCAAGAATCTAAATGGCAATGCTCAGATCTGCTCTGCGCTACAGCAGAATGGTATTAAATATACTGATCCCAAGGATATTGCAAATATCCTGGCAGATCGATTCAGTGCCAACTTCACCCCCCTCTCACCCCCTAAAGGGCCCATCTCAATACCAAATGATTGCCAAATTCCGGTAATCTTGGCCACACAGGTAACAAACGCACTCTCATAGGTTCATAGGTTTATACTAGGCTATCTGCCCTAGGGCATTTATAAGCCTAGCCAGAGTGTGTTTGGCTTTCGCCACCAATTTTAAATGAATTTTGCTATGCCCTTTTTCGAGGTTAGTATACTGTGCCTCTGTCTAACAGTGACACAGAAGTGATACCCAGGGTAAACCTATGATCTCCCATCCACTCATCAAGATTCCTCTTGAAGAGAGTCAATGAGGGACTCTACCTAACCTGGACTGGGATTTTATTCCAGACTGAAGGGAGCCTCTGGGTTATGACTCTGTCCCTCCAGCATGTCCTATTTATTTTAGTGCTGAGGTTCAAGTCTCTCGGGTGCGTAACTCGATGGGATTTGGATTTTCTGAGGTGCAGCATGTCCATTAATTCCAGGTTGGTCATAGCTTTATATGTCAGGCACAGTTTGCCTCTGAGCAGGCTGTATGCCACTGAGTAGAGCTGGAGTTTCTTTAACCGGGCAGCATATGGTATCTGTTTGAGCCCTTTGATCCTCTTGGTGAGGTACTTTTGGGGTCTTTCCGGTTGCTGCAGGTGTCTGGTAAGGTACATCTCAAAAGGGGCATTGTACTCAATTATGGACCTGATGAGGGATGAGTAAAGAGGCACGATGACCTCCCCTGATCTAGATGTGAATCCCTTCATAATTAGGTGGGCTATATAAAATGTTTTTCTAACCACTTTGGCCACATGGTTGTCAAATGAGAGCTTGCTATCAGCTTGGGTCCCCAGGTCCCTAATTACTTCTCCCGTACTTAATGGATTACCACCTATGTGGTAATTTGTGGGCATTTTGTTTTTGCCAAAGGGGATGACTATACACTTTTTGGCGTTTAGCTTGAGGCCATGGTTCTGGCACCAGTTGTCTGTTTCTATGAGGCTCTTTTGTAGGATGCTTGTGTCAGCTGGAGAGTCGATTATGGCACCCAGTTTACAGTCATCTGCGAACTTGGTCAGCCACAGTCCTTCCGTGTTGGCCTGTACCTCCGAGAAATATATACCAAACAAGAGAGGTCCCAGGACTGAGCCCTGTGGGATGCCACTTGTAACTGGTTTGGAGTCTGACATGGCTCCAGCAATTCTGACCATGTGGGTTCTGTCCTTGAGCCAGTTTGCAACCCATCTAGTGATATAGCAGTTTATATTTAAGCTGGTAAGCTTATCTATAATGCCCAAATGGGGTATTGTATCGAAGGCTTTTGCGAGGTCCAGGTAAGCTGTGTGGACCACCTTCCCCTCATCAATGGCTTTGGTGACTGTTTCAAAGAAATCGACCAGGTTTAAGAGGCAGGATCTGCCCTTAACAAAGCCGAACTGGGTAGGATCCAGTGCCTGTAGGTCCCGAATATCTTTATTTATGAGGTCCATGATGATCCTTTCCATACCTTTGCAGACCAAGCTAGTCAGGCTTATGGGGCAATAGTTTCCAGGATCCGTTGAGGCACCACCTTTGTGGAGAGGGACCACTGTTGCTATACATCAATCCTGTAGTAAGGCTGAGATTGAACAGTAGTTTTATGTTTGGCTTTAGTTCTTCTTGGAGTTCATGTAGGATGCAGCCCAGGACACCGTCTGGTCTCATTGATGCTGTTTTTTGCTTTGGAGAGGGCGGCTCTTACCTGAGCATCTGAGATGTCAGGGGGGCAGCATTCTGCTGGGATAGATATTTGCCCTTTTGTTGGGGAGGGGGGGGGAGTTTGCGCTGAACCTGTCAGCTAGAATGTTGGCAATGTCTGTGGGTTCGGTGTATTTTTTGTCATTTTGGACTAATTCTGAGCATATCTGGGAATTCCCACCCAGGTTCCTAACATAACTAAAGAAAGACTTGTGATTATCCTTAGTGTCCTGTGCAATTTTTCTCTCGAAGCTGGCCTTAGATGATTTTATGAGTGTCTGTAGTTTTTTGCTAATACTGATCAGAGATGCCTTCCCTTTTTGGGATTCCTCCTTCTATTCTATAGTTTGTTTATGGCTGGGGTCCACCAGACAGGACGCCTGCCTTTGGAGGATTGGGTCTTGGTTTTATTTGGGATTGCATGATCCATGCATTCCTGAAGGTGTTCATAGAATGCGTTTATAAAGGATTCTGTGGTCTGGGCCATATTTTCCACAGGCCCGGGGGCTTTGAAGGATTCCACCTCAGTTTTGAGGAGTGTGAAATTCACTTTAGAGAAGTTTTTCACTGTGGTTTTCTGGGCAGGGGCTGGGGTCGGGATGTAAATATCCAGTGAGATTAGTTTATGGTCTGATCTTACCAGTGAGGGATACACTTCTGGTCTGGAGCATAGAGTTCCCTATGTTGGTGATGATCAGGTCTAGTATGTTTTCCCCTCTTGTGGGAGTGGTAACAAGTTGTTCCATAGCATTTGAGTTTATAAATTCTAGGAACCTTTGGGCTAGGGTGTTGGAGCTAGAGTAATGTTCCCAGTCTATGTTTGGGTAGTTGAAGTCGCCCAATATAATGGTGTTTGGAGAGACCTTCATATTTTCCAGTGTTCTCAGGAAGGCCGAGTGGGGTTCCTGGGTTAGGGATGGTGATCTGTAGCAGGCTATAAACTGGAAGGCAGATTTACCCACTGTTAGTTGCACATGGATAGTCTCTGATGCTTCATGCTGTGCCACCAACCTGGAGGTATGGGTATCTTTGATGAATGTTGATACTCCCCCTCCTTTTGTGGTTCGGTCCAAGTTTTGGGGCCAAAAAGCATGGTATGAGGTATAACCTGGTAGTGCTGGGGTGCTCTCGGGAGCCTTGAACCAGGTTTCTGTTACTGCACAGATATCGATGTTCTCCATGCTAAGAAGAGTTTCGAGTGCATGCATCTTGAGGTTTAGACTTCTGGCGTTGAGTAGCATTACTCTTAGTTTCTTATCCCTTGTGATACCTATGGAGGTGGGTTTGTCTTTTGAGCCTTGCCTAAAAAAGGCACAATGGGGGTGGCAAGAGCCTTTGCCAATATCTGAAAGCCCAGGGGAGACAGGTGCAAGCCATCCCTAGCGAAGCATCGTGGGTTGTCGAGCATGTCATCCCAGGCTGACAGGCATTGGATCCCCATTGAATGACACCAATACTTAAGCCAATTGTTGAAATTGATCATCTTGTCTTCATATTGTGGCATCATTCTTGGTGAGGGTAAGATGCTACTCAAGGTCAGAGTCATACCAGCCTGGGCTACATTCTCAGAGAGCTCCTCTATGTCTCTTTTCATGTAGTCCAGGGAGGTACGTCTCAGGTCATTCACACCAGTATGGACAATGACTGAGTCATATTTGTACTTGCCTTGGAGTGATCTGAGTGCTTGTGTTATGTGACGGATGCTAGCGCCTGACAGGCAGCTCACTGTGACCTTCTCCTTGTTCAGCCTGGTGAGCGGGACGTCAGTGTGCTTGACGATAGAGTCACCTATTACAAGTGTATCAGGTGTGTTGTTTAGCCTTAAGGGCTGTGACTGTTCGGCACACTGGCTTTGTGAGCTATGTGTTGCACGTGTTTTGTTTTGGGGTAGTGGTTGCTTGGATGTCTGCTTTGGAGGTCTCTGCTGCTTAGGCAGATTTTTATTTAGAGCCTCCAAGTATGTTTTTGTGTGCTTATGTGTTTGGTTTGCTGTCGTGGTAGGTCTATGTGAGACTGGAATTGTAGTGAGTGTGGTTTCCTTCTCCTCCTGACTGGTTATGCCAGTACTGAGTTGAGAAAGCTTAGCCTCCAGTTTGGCTATATGGTTGCATCTCTCACATGTGTTGGAATTTGTTGGGAGGAGGAGAGGGTTGTCTGTGTACATGAGGCAGTTGTAACATTGCCTCAAGATTCCCAGATTCACCAGCTGGACCGGAGAGGAGATTTGACAACTGACCTTTGGACATGCTAGAATAGTATTGGGAATTCCTTTATAATTGAAAAAAAGGGCCAGTGGGGAACTAGGTACTCAGGGGGAGTTTGTGAGGGTGTAGTGCTTTTAATTTTTTAGTGCTGACTTATATAATTGCTTTAGTGAGCAAGTGCCAGGCTTTAGAGTAGGAATAGGGTGTTTATTATGAGAACTAGATCAGTTCTAAGGGAAAAAGTGAAGAACAGACTTTGTGGAGCTGAGAATGGTTTAAACCCAATTAAGTGGCGCTGCCCGATACTGCGCTATGCACAAAATCGCACAAAGATGCGCCAACGCGGGTTTTATACAGGGGGACTTGAAAGAGCTAGAAATTGGCCCAAAATGGCCAACAGACTACCAAATTCTTGCGCTAGGAACACTCCTCCAGGGATAGATAGGCTGCTCTAAGCTCCCCACTTCCACTGGTGAACAAAGAAGTCTCCCTTTATCCAAGAAAGGAAATGGGCAACACAGGAACTTTCCAAAAGTCCAGAATACAGCAAAGCCTGTATTTGGACTACTCTAGGTCAGGAAAGACGGGAAACAAGGATAATTTTTTTTTTTCTTTTTTGCAACAAACAGCAGGAAAATGCAATAAATATATAACACAGGCTAGCGCACTTGAGTGTGTAGCCTCAACAGGTAAATGCAACAAACAGGACAAACTTTAAAAGTGGAGGTGCAAAAACAACTTTAAACAGTTTAAAACAGTTCAAGAAGCAGAGATACTTGCAGTTTAGCTAGATCGGACAGTCGCCCAGATAGCAGCAGGCAAAAAAAAACATTTTTTTCAGGTTAGCAGTCGCTCTTTTGGCCTCTCTGCTGCTAGCACCACTCTGCAGGACCATGAGGAGCTTGGCTGAGTAGTAACAAGTGCAAAAAACGCACCAAAGCGGGTTTTATACAGGGGGACTTGAAAGAGCTAGAAATTGGCCCAAAACGGCCAATAGACTATAAGATTCTTGTGCTGGAAACACTCCTCCAGGGATAGATAGGCTGCTCTAAGCTCCCCACTGCCACTGGTGAACAAAGAAGCCTCCCTTTATCCAAGAAAGGAAATGGGCAACACATGAACTTTCCAAAAGTCAGAATACAGCAAAGTCAGTATTTGGACTACTCTAGGTCAGGAAGGGCGGGAAACAAGGTTAATTTTTTTTGTTTTTTGTTTTTTTTTTGCAACACAGAATACAGCATCCATGGGACCAGATGACATCCCGGGCTGTGTACTACATGAACTACAAAATGAACTGGCACCTCACCTAAGTGTCATGTTTAATCATAGCCTCACCTCAGGCGTCATGCCCAATGAGTGGCGTACAGCTGCAGATATCCCACTCCACAAGGGGGATCCATCTTGGATCCCAGAAACTATCATTCCCATCAGTCTGATGATCCTGCTCTGCAAAACCTGGAACACATTATCATGGAACTTATAAACAAAGACAATGGCAACCTTCAAACACTGGACCCCACCCAGTTTGGTTTCATAAAGGGCTGATCTTGCCTCCTCAACCTGATTGACTTCTTCAAATCAGTCTCCAGAGCCATAGATGAGGGTAAGGCGATCCACACAGCTCATATGGACCTCGTCAAGGCCTTCATTACCATCCCCCACTCTGGAATCATAGATAAACTTACTAAGCTGGGCTTTAATCCCTACATCACTCGATGGGTTGCCAAATGGCTTACTAACAGAACCCACACTGTAAAAGTAGCTGACTCAAAATTCAGCTCCAGCCAAGTGACAAGCAGAGTTCCTCAGGGTTCAGTCCTGGGACTGCTCTTGTTTGGCATCTACTTCTCTGAAGTACAGGCCAGCACAAAGGGACTCTGGCTAACAATGTTCAGAGATGACTGCAAACTGGGAACCATTATTGAATCCCCAAATTATGTGGATATTCTACAAAAGGGCCTTACAGAAACAGATGCTTGGTGCCAGAGCCATGGGCTCAAGCTCATTCCCAAGAAATGTATAATTATCCCCTTTGGGAAAAAACATGTATCCATGAATTACCACATAAGGGGCAGCACACTAAACACCTAAAGTGTGATAAGGGACTTAGGGACACAGGTGGACAGTGGTCTCTCATTCGATAACCACATAGCCACAACAGTCAGGAAATCCTTCTATGTGGCACACCTCATCACTAAGGGCTTTTCATCCAGAAAAAAGGAGGTCATTGTCCCACTGTACTCATCCATCATTACACCCCATTATAGAGTATAATGCTCCATTTGGTATGTACCTCACAAGACATCTGCAACAACTGGGAAGGCCACAGAAATACCTCACTAAAAGAATCACAGGTCTAAAGCAGATGCCCTATCCTGACCGTCTAAAAATACTCCAGCTATACTATGTCACATATCGCCTACTCAGAGGTGATCTCTGCTTAACATACAAGGCCATGTCAAACCCAGAGCTGATGGACATGCTACACTTAAATAAATCCCAATCCCTCAGAGACACATGCTCCAGGGATCTAAACCTTGCATCACAATGAACAAAACATGCTGGAGGGATAGGTTCCTGACCCAGAGACTCCACATACTCTAGAATAGACTGCCCATACATGTCAAGCTGAGTGCCTCTTTGGCCCTCTTCAAAAGGAACCTTGATGATTGGATGGGAGATAGGAAATTCACCCCGGGGATCATGTCAGTCACCCTGCTAGACAGTGGACCAGGGAAGTAAATATTCTGGGAAGAAATATTCAGGGAATTCTTATGGCTAGGCTTGTATAGGCCCTAGGGCCTATAGCCTAGTACTAACCTATGAACCTATGAACATGAGCACAGGAAATCACAAGGAAAAAAAATTGTACAAAAAATGGTAACCAGTAATAATAAGATTTGTTAGAAATACTAGAGGAAACTAAAACTAGAGACTTTTTTAGATACAAATACAAATTATAAGAAGATTGTAGTGAAATTAGAGACCATTTTAGATACAAATGTAAATTATATGAAATCGTAAGACCTACCCCAGGATTCAGGAAGCCAAAAATTCCGTGCAGGAACAGTGTAGGAGCTCCTGCACAGAAAATGGCCGCCGAGCGATTCAGATAGTGCCGTTTTCACTTGCATGAGCAGCCCTACACTGTTCTAGCATGGAAAACCAGCAGATATGCAAATCACCTCATTTGCTGGTGAAACCATGCAAATGAGGTGATTCTGCTATTCACCAAGCTGTCAGATCTCCGTGCTAGAACAGTGTCAGTGCAGAAATGTATTCAGAAAATAACTGAGTACATTTCTGCAACTGACAAAACAGAGGCATGACAGCTCGTGGAAAAGCATGTATTATGTACATTTAGGCGGCATGGCCAGATACAAGGCCATTGGCATTAAAAAGTGATTAATTACTATGAAAATTAAACTTTTTTTTTTGTCGATCTCGGTCGTTTAAGCATAGGGCAGCAGTGCTCAAATGGGATCGTGCCGAAAAAAAAAATGAGAAAAGTAAATTTTAAGTTAATTCTGCATTTTGCCATTATAGTCATTGGCATGCAGAATGTAAACAATACCAGGGAACACTGGTTGTCAAGGGGAAAGGGTCCGTTTTAGTGCAGTAACTAATGACCTACACACTGGGGTATGCAAATGAGGGGAGTTATACTGTATCACAAATTTCTTCAAAGTGTCAGCTTGTACCTAACCGTGTAGGTGCAGCAATATAACAGTACAAGTGTAAGAGCTGAATGACTTCATAAGGGGGGGGTGTCATGCTTGCTGTAAGCTCATTGGAGCTCTGTGGCCTGTGTTTGCCCTTAGCCATGCACAGCTAAGGAAGGGGATGTGTCAGATGTGCCAGAGCCGTGTGTACATAGCCTAAACGAGTGTGCACGCCACACACCGGATTTTAAACAAAAGAAAAAAAAAAGGGAAATGGCAGAACTGTTTACATTTCATGACTAGGTATGCGTGGTGTGCCTCAGGACTTAAATAGGATGGAACTGGGAAGGGGAAACAGCAGTAGGAAGGCAATCAAGGAGAACTAGCATAGCTAGCAGGTGGAATGTATCAGAATCAACCAATTAGACATGCAGCAGCCCAGCACACTACTATAAACTATGCAAACACCCTACAGACTGTTTTTTCCCACACATTCTACACCACTGGTGTACACAGACAGGGGATTTTTAACTGGCAAAACTAACTAAAAATGTTAGAGGCTGCTGCTGCTTTACTCCATTAATATGTGCTAGAGACTGAGGGTGGTGAGGAGGAGAATGCTGACAACTGACCCACAATGAAGAGGAGGATAAGCGTGTACAGACCCAGGGTAACCTACCACAGCCTACATGAGCTGGAGATAGTGGAGCACTATATGGTAGACAGGGACATCTACAGCAAATCATTGAGCTGTGCAGGCCATGCCTCGCACACAGAACTAATAGAGGGGAACCCATCCCAGTGGATACCAAGGTATGTCTAGGCTTAAGAATACTAGCCACAGGTACCTTCCAAAGACCTTTTTTGTTTTTTAAACAACCTTGTTGTTTTACATTAGGAAGGTTTGTGGCAAGCACTGTGGTGGCAGGACAGGTAGCTTTCATCCTTCTAAGTTGAGAACTGCTGATTGAGAGCCCAGTGTCCAAGTGTATTAGTTCTGGTTTAGGCACTTGGGCTTCAGGCCAGTTATTTTACATTAAGAAGGTTCGTGGTCTGCACTCTTGTGGGAGAAGAGGCTGGACTCTGCCCTTCTGAGCTGGGAATTTCTGGTTAAAGGTTTATAGTGCCTGAATATTTGAACTGTATCTTACTGAAATTGGTACACCTTGTTTGCTCTAGCATAGACTAGATCCAGGCCTGCTGAATCTAGCTTTGTTTATATGCTTGTTGTTTGTTTGCTTGTTATTTCCCTGGAAGCTAATTCCACCTAATACGCGGCTTCTCAGCGCTTCTGTGGATCACTAGTGATATCTGCATTGCTTACTGTACTTATTTCCTTGTTTCACTTGAAAGAAAGTTACTGTTTGTCATTTTTGCATTTAGTTACTTGTAACACATTGCACTCAAGTTACCTGACACTTGCTCTCTAAAGCAATTATATAAGTCAGCACTAAAAATTAAAAGCACTACACCCTCACTCCCCACTGGCCCTTGTTTTCAATTATTAAGGAATTCCCAATATTATTCTAGCATGTCCAAAGGTCAGTTGTCAGTCTCCTCTCCGGTCCAGCTGGTGAATCTGGGAATCTTGAGGCAATGTTATAACTGCCTCATGTACACAGACAATCCTCTCCTCCTCCCACATAATACAAATACTTGCGAGAGATGCAGCTATTTAGCCAAACTGGAGGCTGAGCTCTCTCAACTCAGGACTGGCAAGACCAGACAGGAGGAGAAGGCAACTACACACACCACAAAACCAGCCTCACATAATGCTACCACACCACTGAATCAAACACATAAACACACAAAGACATACTGAGGCTCTGAGTAAAATTTACCTAAACAGCAGAGGCCTCCAAAGCAGACACCCAAACAACTGCTACCTCAAGACACCCCACAAGCAACACATAAACCACAAAAGCAGTGTGCAAAGCAGTCACAGCCCTTAAGGGCAAATACAACACCAAACATACTTGTCATAGGTGACTCCATAGTCAGACACACTGCGTCCCACTCACCAGGCTGAACAAGGAGAGGGTCACAGTAAGCTGCCTATCGGGCGCTAGAATCCGCCACATAACACAAGCACTCGGGTCACTCCACGGCAAGTACAAATATGACACAGTCCTTGTCCATGCTGGTGTGAACGACCTAAGACGTACCTCCCTGGACTACATGAAAAGAGACATAGAGGAGCTCTCTGATTATGTAGCCCAGGCAGGTATGACCCTGACCCTGAGCAGTATCCTTCCTTCACCAAGAATGATGCCACAATATAGAGACAAGATGATCAGCTTTAACAATTGGCTTAATGTCTGGTGTCATTCAAAGGGGATCCAGTGTCTGTCTGCCTGGGATGACATGCTTGACAAGCCACGCTGCTTCGCAAGGGACGGCGTGCACCTGTCACCCCTGGGATTCCGGATATTGGCTAAGGCTCTTGTCACCCCCATAGTGCCTTTTTTAGGCAAGGCTCAAATTCTAAACCTACCACCCTAGAAAACAAAAATGGGAAGAAACTGAGGGTAATGCTGCTCAATGCCAGAAGTCTAAATCTCAAAATGCATGCACTCGAGGCCCTTCTCAGTATGGAGAACATCGATGTCTGTGCTGTAGATGAAACCTGGTTCAAGGCTCCTGAGAGCACCCCGGCACTATTAGGTTTTACCTCATATCATGCGTTCTGGCCCCAAAACCCGGACCACACCACAAAAGGAGGGGGTGTATCCATATTCATAAAGGATACCCACACCTCCAGGTTGGTGGCAACGCCTAAGCTTGGAAACCATCCAGGTGCAACTAACCATAGGCAAAACTGCTCTACAAATTGTAGCATGCTACAGGCCACCCTCTCAAACTCAGGAACCCCACACAGCCTTCCTGAAGACACTGGAGGGTATAAATGTATATCCAAACACCATCATATTGGGTGACTTCAACTACCCAAATATAGACTGGGAACATTACTCAAGCCCTAACTTTCTAGCCCAACGGTTCCTGGAGTTCATAAATTCAAATGCCATGGAACAGCTAGTCACTGTTCCCACGAGAGGAGAAAATATACTAGATCTCATTATCACAAACATGGGGACAAAATGCTCCACACGGAAGTATATCCCTCATTGGAGAGATCTGATCATAAACTAATCTCACTGGGAATCCACATCCCGCCCCACCCCAAACAAAAAGACCACAGTGAAGAACTTCTCTAAAGCAAACTTCACACTACTCAAGACTGGTGTGGTATCCTTCAAGGCCCCTGAGCCAGTGGAAACCACAACCCAAGCTGCGGAAGCCCTTACAAATGCCTTCTATGAACACCTCCAGGACTGCATGGATCAGGCAATCCCAAATAAAACCAAGACTCTTACCACAAAGGGCAAACGTCCAGTCTGGTGGACCCCAGCCATTAACAAACTTTACAATAAGAGGAGAAAGCTATTACATGATAGAACAAAATCCATAAAAGGGAAGTCACCCCTGATCATTATCAGTTAAAAAAATACGAGCACTCATAAAATCAACTAAGGCCAATTTTGAGAGAAAAATTGCCATGGATTCAAAGGACAATCATAAGGCCTTTTTCAGCTATGTTAGGAACCTGGGTGGAAACTCCCAGATATGCTCAGAATTAGTCCAAAATGATACAAAAATCACTGAACCCACAGACATTGCCAACATACTGGCAGACAGGTTCAGTGCAAACTTCACCCCCCCCCCCTAAAGGAGAGATAACTATCCCAGCGGAGTGTAGCCTCCCAGACATCTCAAATGCGCAGGTGAAAGCTGCTCTCTCTAAAGCTAAAAACACAGCATCAATGGGACCGGATGGTGTCCCCGGCTGTGTGCTACACAAGGTAAATGAGGAATTAAACCCGCACATAAGGCAGCTGTTTAATCTCAGCCTTACCACAGGATACGTGCCCAAGGAGTGGCGTACGGGAACTGTGGTCACACTCCACAAATGCGGTGCCTCTACGGACCCTGGTAATTACTGCCCCATAAGCTTAACAAGTCTAGTCTGCAAAGCTATGGAGAGGATCATAATGGAGCTCATAAACAAAGATATAGGGGACTCGCAGACATAGGACCTGACCCAGTTTGGCTTTGTCAAGGGAAGATCATGCCTTTTGAACTTGGTCGACTTCTTCGAAACAGTCACCAAGGCCATTGATGAGGGGAAAGGCAGTCCATACAGCCTACCTTGACCTTGCAAAGGCTTTCGACACAATACCCCACTCGGGTATTGTAGAAAAACTTACCAGCTTAAATGTAAACCCATATAGGTTCATAGGTTAGAACTAGGCTAACTGCCCTTGTGAGCCATTTCAAGCCTAGCCAATTACCTCATGTGAGGATCAAACCCTGCACCTTGTGTCTGTAAGGTACACACCTTAACCATTATGCCATCCTCCCACACAAGATGGGTTGCAAACTGGCTTAAGGACAGAACCCACAGGGTTAGAGTTGCTGGCGCTATGTCAGACTCCAAGCCGGTCACAAGTGGTGTCCCACAGGGCTCGGTCCTTGGCCCCCTATTGTTCGGCATCTACTTCTCAGAAGTACAGACCAACATGGGAGGACTTTGGCTGACAAAGTTTGCAGACGGCTGCAAACTGGGCGCCATAGTGGAAAGTGCATCGGACACGGATATCCTTCAGAAGGGACTCACGGAAACAGATAGCTGGTGCCAGAGCCATGGCCTGAAGTTAAACGCCAAAAAATGTATAGTCATACCTTCGGGAAAAACAAGGTAACCCCAAGCTACCATATAGGTGGCAATCCACTAAGCACAGAAGAGGTTATCAGGGACCTGGGGACCCAGGTTGACAGTGGCCTTTCTTTTGACACTCACGTTGCTAAAGCGGTTAGAAAGACCTTCTACATTGCCCACCTGATCATGAAGGGATTCACATCAAGATCTAGTGAGGTCATTGTTCCCCTGTACTCTTCACTTATCAGACCAATGATCGACTACAATGCCCCATTCGGGATGTATCTCACCTGACATCTGCAGCAATTGGAGAGACCCCAAAAGTTCCTCACCAAAAGGATAAAGGGACTCCAAAATCTGTCATATGCTGCCAGATTGAAGAAACTCCAGCTCCATTCAGTCGCATACCATCTGCTCAGAGGTGACATGTGCCTGACATACAAGGCCATGTCCAACCCGGAATTAATGGACATGCTCCACCTCAAAAAATCCAAATCCACCAAAACCACTAGAGCAAGCGACTTAAACCTTAGCACGGATATAAATAGGACGTGCTGGAGGGATAGATTTATCACTCAGAGACTCCCTATGCTGTGGAATAAAATCCCGGTCCATGTGAGGCAGAGCACCTCGCTGGCTCTGTTCAAGAGAAATCTTGACCTGTGGATGGGAGATCGTAGGTTTACCCCGGGAATCATCTCTGTGTCACTGCTGAACAGAGGCACAACAAACTAATGGGCACAGTATTTTTTCATATAAGGGGTGGCGTAAGCCACAAAAATTTGGGCTAGGCTTATAAATGCCTTAGGGCAGATAGCCTAGTATAAACCTATGAACCTATGAACCTATAAACCAACTGGGGATATCATGGGGGTCTCACTGGCATCAGCATACAGGGTACTCCACCAGTTCCTGGATGTCATAACACCACATGCCAATGAGCACATTTATTTCCCCACCACCCATGCGCCATTGACCAGAAGTATGCGTCTCTTCCACCATATAGCAGAATACCCTGAGGTAGTTGGTGCTATAGACCGCATGCGCATCCACATCAAAGCACTGCCCGGTGAGCAGAGTAGGGTCTACATAAACCACAATGGCTTCCTCTCCATCAACTGCCAGGTCATGTGCGATTCCCTGGGAATTATCATGAATGTGTGTGCTGGCAGTCCTGGACTCTATCATGACTTCTACATCTACAATTGCCCACAGCTGTATCACACGTTTGCCAGCGGGGACATCCCATATGGCCATCTAGTGAGGGATGCTGGCTATGCACTGGAGCCGTGGCTGATGACACCCATCAGAAATGCACACACACCTAAACAAGAACACCATAATGAGGCACAGGCAAAAACTAGGATCATTGTAGAGCATGTGTTTGGGATGCTCAAGTTACAACCCTGCTGCCTTGACATATCCACTGGAGCCTTGCAGTACTCTTCAGCTACATGTACACAAATGTGCATAGTATGTGCCATGCTACACAATATGCTCCTGTGGAAACAGCTGCAGCAGTAACAGCATGGTGCAGGGCCACACAGCCCCCCACAATTGCCAAGGCCAGCACAGGTGCAGAGGGACTCAGAAGAGGAAAATCCTGAGCTTGCCCCTGTAGGCAGAAGGAGATGTGCCCAGTATGCCCAGGCCTTGGCAAAGAGTCAACACATAGCACACACGCTAACACTGTACAGACCCAGGGACTGATACCTCTCACCGACTCGCACATAAAGTAAAAGGGCTGCCAAACATGACACTACCTGTGCTTTATCATGTATAAGGGGTGTACTATGTGCATCCAACATAGTCAGCCCTCCAGCATCATCCTCAATACTGTCCCAGTAACAAGGTAAGTCACCCTTCCTATCAATTACTGAATGGAGTAGTATGTTCTCATAGTTGTATGTATTATATGGATGCAAGCATGCAAGGGAATTGGGTGGCTGAATGGGATTGCAGCAGACAGCTGACAGCTATATGGGACAGCAAGAAATTCATAACAAATACTGATGTCAACATACTCGGCAGCACTACACAAGGTGACAACTCCCACCGCAGTACATATGATGGCCCAAACAGTTGTGGGTTGCAATAGGTCACATACATGGATGTCAGTGAGGGTCACATACCCACCACCAGCCTTATCCAGCAGGACAGGTATAGATGACCATAAAGAAAGGCCTAGCTAAGACCCCCAAATGATGGCAATGGTGAACAGCTCCCCACCAGACCTACACAGACATACTACAACAGGTCTGGCAGTTGCATTTTAGTTCTGAATGGGTAAGAAGTCTGAAACTGAAATTTATGCCATTAAGATCTAACATGTATACTCTACTGATATGCCTCCTTTCTGCATGAAAGGTCACAATACAATATGAAATGGAAGCCAACAGAGTAACTGAAATACCAGTACAGTTATTGCAAATGTTTAAAGTCTTCAGATGTGCAACCCCCCCACAATCCCATGTAGAAATGCAGTAACATGTAAGTGGGGAGTAATATCACTGGAGCAGAGATTGCCAGATCTGTCCCAATCTACATTGTTGCATGTGTACAATATGCAGAGGGCAGTGTGGTAAGTTTGTTGTGTATTTAATATTGCCTGGAAGTGTTCAGCATGTGTGCTTGGATGGTTGTGTCTTAGTGGCCTAGGTACAGTACAGTGGATGATATGGCCATGTTCCAACAACTGTAGTGCCAACCACACTGCTTCTCAGCTACACCCATGTCAGCAGTTATACATACTCACTGTCCAGATGTAGATGTCTGTCACCGTCGGAAAGCTGGACATGCCATGAACAGGGGCCCATACATAGAAACAGTATACAGGTGGAAGTAATCTACACAGAGTGCATATATAATAACTGTCAACTGCACACAAGTTTGGAATTATACATAGAGGTTAGGATCACATTAGTTGTCCCTCTAGTATGAAATACTGGTAGTCTGGCCAATCACTGGCAGACCACAAAAGGCACAGTTATAAAGTGATGACAGGCTCCCCATGCCCACACACAAGCCAGCATAAGGGGAATGTCCCAGGTATATTTGTGAGTCAAGTGCAAGTAGCTTCCATATCATATATGCACCCAGCTCACCCAACCATCAGCCACAGATTTATCACAGGTCATATCCTTGCTGTAGGGAATGAGTGCAGCATGAACCCATCTCTGTATGGGAATACATACATGATGCTGCATGCTGAATAGGTGTCCAATGCAGGTGTGTCCCTAGCTGTAAGCAGCAACCCGACCACATCCAGACCCGTGGATCAATATGATCCGGAAGGATTGACAGGAACACCTCAACCACTCACCACTGTCACCCCAGGGTAATCCATGGCATGCAGCATGGGAATGTATGAATGACATAATGCACTGGCCTGCTACAGATGGCCTGTTGCACTCTCAAATGGCCTACAGTCCTCTGGCAAAGGCCCATGCCTCACCCATAGTGCCAATGTACGTAATGTCAGGGGGGGTCCTAACTAACAACCTAACCATAAACAGAAAACAAATGCAAGGCCATGTTGCCAAATGCCAGTAGTCTGCCTCCCCATGTCCTACTGCAAGGTCTGTGGGCCAGGCCATAAATACTACTGGGATAAAGGCACAACTATAGGGATACCTCTGAGATATTGCTTACATAATGTTAAGAAGAGGAGAGAATAAAAGAGGGGGGTGTAGAAGCATGGATGTCATGGAGTGTGTGTAGTCTGAAACTCTAATGTCCACCCATACTATCCCCTGATTGCAAACCCATGAATGAATAGCCACAAAACTGCTTGTAAATCACAATGTGAAGGTAAACTGAGCAGATATATCAGTCCTGCCTCTGGATAAAATGGGTGTATCTGTACAGCTGAGAGGTATGGCCCCAGCAGGATATGGCCATTCCGTGAAGTTGAGAAAAGCACAAGAAGGAGATCCCAGCCAGCATGCTAACAAGGTGCTGGTCCATTTACACAGAACCAGCAATCTATTTTCTGTAGCTACCCCTCCACAATGGCAGGAGTGTGCTAGAATGTGTAGTCTATATGCCTCAGAATAATGGTCTCAGCTTCATTCATCTTTTATTTCCCTGGTAAATAACTGTGAGCAAAGAATGATAACTATCAGTAGTTTATGGCATGATACATCACAGCGTAAAACAGTACATATGTCAGAAAATCTATGCTACAACCAACCATGTTACACAAGCAGCACAGACAGCAATAGTTACACTATCCCCCATATGTTATGCCCATTGTGTCTCCATACTGGCAACCTATCTACATATATCCTGCAGAAACAATTTGCAAGGTGTAGCTGTAGCACACAAAACCCTGAACTGGAGTCCAACCGTCCGTGGAATGGATGCACACACTCAATATTGAAGGTCATACTGGGCATGCTCCTACAGTTAGAGAAATGAAGTCCATGTTTGACACAGTGGACTACAGGTATCGGTTATTTGCAGATGTCTGTGCATACACACCAAATTGTACACCATTGATACTTCACACACACACACACACACACACACACACACACACACACACACACACACACACACACACACACACACACATCTAAGGCCAACATAATATAATATGTCAAACATACACACACACACACACACAGATGTGGGGAAGAGAGAGACAGACAGCGACAGAGAAAATCCCATTATGAGGCCTGTCCCACCCAGTACACATCCCTTTGGCCTATAACACATGATGTGCTGATGTCATTCACTGTAGAAATTCCTTTGGTTATCTCACAGCCCTATAGTCTCAGTGGTGCTTGTGATAACTGTGTAAGACTACAGTACAAATAAGTATCCATGTAGCAGTTGTAATCTCAGTCCTGTCAAATGTAAGGTTGTGAGTGAGTGAGTGTGTGTGTGTTTCTAGATGAATGTGGTTGAGGCCATTCACACTCACTGCACTTCCCTTGCCCCTTCTTTAGCACTGCTGCTGATGTTACTCACCTTCAAATATAACTTTTGACAACTCTCCAACACAAAAGCTTTGTGATGCTTGTGATATCTGTATAATACTATAGTGTAGCAAACTAGTTAGCTAGGAGTTCTAATCCTAGTCCTGGTAACTCTGAACATGTGTGTGTTTGTGTGAGAGAGTGTGTATGTCTTTGTAGAGACCTGATTTTGTGACAATTCACATTCACTGCACTTCCCTTAACCCTCCTTTAGCACTGCTGCTGATGTCACTCACCTTCAAAGGTACCTTTGGACAGCTCTGCAACTTATAAGCTTCATGGCACTTGCAATAACTGTGTAATACTATAGTGTAGCAATTTAGTTAGGTAGGAGTTCTAATCCCGGTCCTGGTAACTGTTAAAATGTGTGGGTTTGTGTGAGAGAGTGGGTGTGTCTTTATAGAGACCTGAATTTGAGGTCATTCACACTCACTACACTTTTCTTACCCCTCCTTTAGCACTGCTGCTGATGTCACTCACATTAGAGGTATGTTTGGACACTGTTCTACCTATAGGCGTTGTGGCATGTTTGATAAATGCAGAACAATGTAGTAACAAAACTACATAGTTAGGGGTTTGAATCTCATTCCTGGTAAGTGTTTGTGTGTGTGTACATGTATGTGTCTCTGCATTGCAGATTTTGGCCCCATTTACACCCAGTGCACTTCTCAGTGCCTGACTTTAGCAGTCATGCAGTTATCATTCACCTTAGTACTAAGTATCTGTTGGCAATGCTAAACCTTGTAAGGTCAGTGGTGCGTGTGGTAAATGCGTCACATAAAGATCTGAAAACATAGTTAGATAGAGGTTTGAACCACACTTCTGGCAAATGTAAATGTGTGTGTAGCGTAAAATATTTTGTGAAATCTGTCACCCACTGCATCACCCAATGCCAGTATTTACAAGGGCTGGTGATGTACCTCACATTATAAGTACCTTGGGACAGAATTCATCCTATAAGCTCTGTGGCATGTGTGATAAATGTGTAACACTGTAGTAGCAATACATAGCTAGTTAGGGGTTCAAAACTCAGTACTGGTAAGTGTGTGTGTATGTGTGTGTGTGCGCGTCATCAATATCCTGTGTGGGTGTTGGTGTGATTGTGTAATAACAGGATCCACTGGGGGTGGGTTTTGCTAAATTATTATATTGAGGACCTAGTATGTGTCCCAATGTTCATTACAAGGTCAACAGTTGTCAAACACCATAGAGGTTGGTGTAGACAATCCACAGCCCTAAATGTGTAGTGCCATGTGCAATCACTATGTGACAGTATGGATTAGTTAACAATATAGGCAACCCTTCTAATACACAGAGACCAGTCTTCACCCACGAATCATACACAAACACACTTGGCTAGGCAGCAACTACAATATCAGTAGTCCTCTTGCAAATTCCCTCACAGATAATACGCACGCCGTGATTGCAGTGGACTCCATGTCAAACTGATGACCAGACATGACTGGTGTCACAAAGGCTATGGACCCATGTCCTCTCATGTTTGGGATCTACTCTTGTGAGGTGCAGGAGAACACAAAGGCACCCTGGCTGATAATGTTTGCATACAACTGTAAGGTGGGTGATAGCATTCCCAATCCATGTGATGTTGACATCACACCCAAAGGCCACTTGACACATATGACTGTTGTCAGAACCCTAGACATTACCTTAATCCCAAGAGATGTGCTGCCATTACCTTTGGGAACACCAAGGCTCACATGAAGTAATACATTGGCGGTAGTCCACTGAACAGTGACATTATAACAGAATGGGAAACACAGGTTGACAGTCAGCTGCCTGTTGACCACAACAGTGCCACTGACATCAGAAAGTACTTTGATGTGTGACATCTCCTGACTGAGTGTGTGGTATCCAGCAAGTGAAAGGACAGGGCACCCTGTTCCATCCCCTCAGTAGGCCAATCAATATGTACAGTGGCCTTTTTGCTATGTTCCCCACTGGACACCTGCAACAACTGCAGAGTCTGCAAACATACCCCACAAAGTGAGTACCATGCCTTCTATGCATTCCCTGTATGGACAAACTCCAATAACGCCAACAAATCCCTGTATCATACTGTCTATGTAGGTGCAATCACTACCTCAGTTATGTAGCCATGTCTCACCAAACGAGGTCAGGAATGCTACTTCTGAAGATACCAATCTATCCAGACAACATGCCTCAGACACCTCAAGCACACTTCCACACTTAAAAGAACATGCATGTGGGACATGTGCACAACCCAGACACTGTCCATGTTATGGAATATAAATCACATACATGTGAAGCAGTGCACATCACTGGCCACCCACAATAGAAATCTAGATGAGTGGATGGAGAATACAATACCCACCCCTGGGGACCACTCCAGGTGGCTATACACCTGAGCCACACTGGAGACTATTTTCATATGGCCTGATGCCAGGGTATTCCTTTCGGCCAACCTTGTATTGCCTTCAGGCCCATTCACCTACTACATACCTATGAAGCAATGAACCTATTGATTTCAGTACTGGCAAGTGTGTGTGTGTGTGTGTGTGTGTGTGTGTGTGTGTGTGTGTGTGTGTGTGTGTGTGTGTGTGTGTGTGTGTGTGTGATTAGTAATCTCAGTGTGTTTGGTTGATGAATATCACCTGTGGCTGTGGTTATTAGCAATCAGAGGTGTGCCCAAACCACAACACGTACCATTATCTACTCTACAACAGATGTTCTAAATGAACATATACCTATGTACAACCCTCAGCCATATAATCTGTGAGGCATATGCAATCACTGTGTTACAGACCCAGGAAATCCATGCAGATGCAACTGTACCCTGCCTAAGACATGGTGGATGTGTTACCACACTGCCATACCCCTTGGTCCTGATGCAGGGCCACATCCTGGTGACACACAGATGCCTAGAACAGAAACAGGATACACCATGTGAGAACATATTCACTCAGCACTTCACTTGTAGGGGGAGAGAGGGGTAATGCTGGCACTGAATGTGTTGCAAGACTGGCTAATATCTGTTGTCTCAAAATAGGTATTAGTATTGTGCAGTAACTCACAGCACTTGTATTTAATGCTGTGCAGGTTGTTGATGTAAATATCAAAGGCTGTTGTGATTGTCGTCAGTGTCTGCCACATTTCTGCCATCATACATGCCTATAGGGGATTCCATGAGGGATCCAAAGTTGTGTGAGAGGCTAATAAGGGGGTCTATGTCAGAACACTGAAAAATAAAAAAATTGAACACTCACCTAAACGAATAATCAGGAACTCAAAATCGCTATTGTGGCAGGCTGTGCCCTCCACCCCCCTGCTAAATATATATTCCTACTCCAACATCACACTACAGTGAGGAAAGGGCAAATATTCTGATCTTCACTTTATTGTGATCCAAAATATTAAATATCGAATTCCTGATTTTTCGCTCATGTGACCATTCGATTTTTTTGATTTTTCTGTGTTCTAAAGTAGACCCTAATAAGGGAGTTCAAAAGTCATGGGACACCCTATTTCTCTGCAATAGTGTTCTTCTTCTGATGTACACTTTAGTAATGGCAGAGGACCATTACATTGTCTCCCAGTGTTTGGAGGACAGTGTCTAGTTCTGTTGGCTCTGGCTACTGCCATGCATTTATGTACCTGTTTGTACAGTGCATATGTTTATGATTCCACAGTCATGCAGCTATTTCCCATTGCCATGGGTGCAGTGAAGTCATCCACCACTGTTTACATTGCTGCAAAGTCAGCTTTGGAGAGGTTTTGCAAGGTTGTGGAGGGTATGGCTGACATGTTGAGATCCATGTTGATTACAGCTTGTGTGAATCTCACCAGGTAGGGATTGACAACTGTGAATGAGCAGCAGTCCCATATGTAAGTGGTCAACACAGGTCAAGGTTGTTGCATCCTCCAGGGGTCAGTATAAGCTTGTCCAGGGCATTGGAAATGTTGAATCCTAGAAGTGTTGGGCCACCATATCGGTGCTTGCCTACTTTCCCCAGGTGATGGAGGGGTACTTGAAGTCTTATACTATGTCAGTGTTACTTTGGACCATCATAGATGGCAGGGCATTGAGGAATGTACTTTGACAGTCTAGGGACATAGATGTAGACCCATAGCAGGCTATGGTCTGGCTTGCAGTATTACCCCAAGGCAGTTGTACCAGAAGTATCTTCAGTGCATTATGCTGTGATACTAGTCTGGAGGTGTTCCTAGCTATAATGAATATGGAGACAACACCTATGGAGGTGTGGTGTGGTCCATGTTTGGGGGCTAACAGCTGTGGAATGTGTCATAGCTTGATACTGCAGGGCTGCTGTCTGCTACTGTGAACCACTTCTCCATTACAGCAGACATGTGTCCTCCACTCCATCGAGTGCTTTGGGTGACTGCATCCTGACAGATGTCTACTGTTGAGTAGCATGACCCTCAGTTTGCATACATGTCTAGCTGTTGTGGTGGTAATTACATTAGGAGGACTGCCTAATAAGGCATCATAGGGGTGGCAAGACACTTAGCCAGTACACGGAAACCCAGCGATGACAGATGTAGGACATCTGTGGCAACTCATTGAGTTCTGTCAATTATGTCATCCCAAGCAGAGAGGTACTGGATCCCTTGAGAATGACACAAAACATGTAAGCCAATATTGCAGTTAATCATCTGTTGATAGTACCCCAGCATCATTCTGGGTGATGCCAGTACACTGCTCAGGGCTACTGTCACACCTGCTTGGACAACATAATCAGAAGGTTCAGCCATGACTCTTCTCATGTAGCCCAGGGAGGTGTGTCCCAAGTCATTCACACCCACATGGATACAGACTGATAGTTGTAGTTGTTGTGGAGTGCCATGACTAGCTGTGTCATGTGTTGTATACTGCCATGTGATAGATATTTGGCTGTTACCTTCTCTGTATTCAACTTAGTGAGTGGGATATGTGTGTGCCTCAGTATTGTTACCCATGATCACTGTATTGTGCAAGGTGGTTAGCCTTAGGAGCTTAGGTTGAGGGGCACACTGTGTAGGTTAAATATGTGTCCCTTGGCATGTGCCATGTTGTGGTGTCTGAGTGGGTGTCTGTTTTGCTGGTCTTGCTGTTTGGATAAATGTCCATTGAGTGCCTCTGTGGAGGCGGCTGTGTGGCTTTTTACTGTATGTCATGGGTGTCAAAGTGGATGTCATGGTGAGCTATGTGTTCCACATGGTGTGGTCCAGGTATTGATCTTAGCCTCTTGACCTGCTAGTCCAGTCTTTGCTGGAGAGTGCATATGTCCACACTGGGTGATATATAGGTAACTCTGACAGGTCTGAGGGTTTGCAGTTTAGAGAGAAGGGTTGTCTGTGTACATGAGGCAGTTGCAACAGTGCCTCAGAATGGACACATGCACCAGGTTAATGGGTGAAAGCACAGAAAACTGCCCCACAAATATGCCAGAAGGGGTGGACATAACTAGTAAGTACTGGTGCTACTTCTATGATGACGAGTACTGCTGACAGCTCCCAGGTGTGCCACACTTCTTGATACAATAACCTGGTGAAGTGACAAGCCATAATGCTATTTGAAGTGCAAGGCAGGAAGATCTAGCATGATGTAAGGGTGGAACAGAAGGCAGACTTTCTGCCACCTGTAATACTTTACCTCAGCTGTGCAGTTATCAGCAGCTTTGGCCATGTGAAAGTTCAGTAAGCTCTGTAGTGCATGCAGTAACTGTGTAACACTATAGTAGACATAACTAGATAGGCAGGAGGTCTAATCCCAACACTGGCAAGTGAGTGTGTGTGTGTGTGTGTGTGTGTGTGTGTGTGTGTGTGTGTGCATCATGTACTGCCTGGCTTATACCATTTTGATTTGTGTACTACCCTTTAAATTTCCCCTCATTCTAATATAGAAGTTTTATTGATGTCATCCACCTTAGAAGTACCTTTGGACAAGGTGGAACTGTATAAGTTCTGTGGTGCATCTGATAACTGCGTAGCACTATAATAAAAATACTCAGATAGGCAGGAGTTCTAATCCCAATGCTAGCAACTGTGTGTGTGTGTGTGTGTGTGTGTGTGTGTGCGTGTGTGTGTGTGTGTGTGTGTTCGGATCATATCTTGTGCAGCTTATACCATTTTGATGTGTGTAACACATACAGCTGGTGACCACTTCCCCCTGCCATTACTTTATATAGAATGGTAACAGCAACTGTCTCACATGCAGCAGGTGAAACCATTGTACAGTCCTCTGTACAGATGTGTCTGGAATATCCATATGTTTGCAACCTATATGTGGTTAGACATGGTCTGTGTGCGTTAACAATGCCCATCCATATGATATTGTAGCCAAAACGCCACATTGAGTGTACTGATACATATAGCAGCATGAGGTAACATACCTGACTAAAACATCATGCTGATACAACGTCTGCCACCCTCACAGGCGGCCAGCCTGTGCGGGGGGGGGGTTGTAGATTTCCAAAGGTGATTAATTTGTGTTCAGATATAACAAGGGAGGAGTTGACTATGGCTGTACAGCAACAGTCACCCATGTTAGTAAAAACCAGGTTGATGTGATGGGCAAATGCATCGGTACATGAGTAGCTTTCCCATTTAATGGTGGGGTAGTTGAAGTCAACTAGTATGAGAGTGTTAGGTTGGACACTAATATTCTCCAGGGTGTTTAGGGTGAGTCCTGGGACATGTTTGGGGAGCTATAGCAAGCTAAAACCTGAACCACTGTCTTACCCAGTATTAGCTACAGCTGCAGGATCTGTAATGCATAATGTTGGTCTACCACTCTGGAGGTGTAGCATCCTTAATGAATATGGAAATACCACCACCTTTGGAGCTTCAGTCCAAGTTCCGCAACCAAAAGGTATGGAATGAATCATAGGCTGGTAGTGTAGAAGTGCTTTCTACTGCCTTTAACCAGGTCTCTGTTACAGCACAGATGTCATTGTTCCTCATTTTAAGGAATACTTCCAGTGGGTGCATTTTCAGATTTAGACGTCTAGTGTGCAGCAGCATGACCCTCAGATTGCATGTGTTTGTAGCTGTCATATATTTATGTATACACACACACACACACACACACACACATATATATATATATATATATATAGTTGTATATATATAGTTTTATATATATATATATATATATATATATATATATATATATATATATATATGTATTTATTTTATTTATTTTACATATGATAACCGGAATAAAGGATAATTGTGAGGTGGAGTTCAGGGAAGAGTTAAGACAGGCACTGGGTGGCAGTGAAGAGTTACCGAATAGCTGGGTAACTACAGCAGAGCTAGTAAGGGAGATGGCTAGAAAGGTGCTTGGTATCACATCTGGAAAGAGGAAGGAGGACAAGGAGACCTGGTGGTGGAATGAGGAAGTAAAGGAGAGTATGCAGAGAAAGAGGTTGGTGAAGAAGAAGTTGGATTGTCAGTGAGATGAAGACAGTAGACAGGAGTATAAGGAGATGAGGTGCATGGCAAAGAGAGAGGTGGCGAAGGCTAAGGATAAGGCGTATGAAGAGTTGTATGAAAGGTTGGACACTAAGGAGGGAGAAAAGGACCTGTACCGATTGACTAGACAGAGGGACCAAGCTAGTTAAAGATGTGCAGCAGGTAAGGGTGATAAAGGATAATGAGGGAAACATACTCAGAAACGAGGAGAGTATGTTGAGCAGATGGAAAGAGTACTTTGAGGGGCCGATGAATGTAGAGAACGAGAGGGAGAGAAGGTTGGATGATGTGGGGATAGTGAATCATGAAATGCAGTGGATTAGCAAGGAGGAAGTAAGGATAGCTATGAAGAGGATGAAGAATGAAAAGGCTGTTGGTCCAGATGACATACCTGTGGAAGCATGGAGCTGTTTAGGTGAAATGGCAGTGGAGCTTTTAACTAGATTGTTTAATGAAATCTTGGAAAGTGAGAGGATGCCTGAGGAATGGAGAAAAAGTGTTTTGGTACCGATTTTTAAGAATAAGGGTGATGTGCAGAGCTGTAGTAACTACAGAGGGATTAAACTGATCAGTCACAGCTTGAAATTATGGGAAAGAGTAATGGAAGCTAGGTTAAGAAGGGAGGTGATGATTAGTGATCAGCAATATGATTTTATGCCAGGAAAGAGCACTACAGATGCAATGATTGCTCTGAGAGTGTTGATGGAGAAGTACAGAGAAGGGCAGAAGGAGTTGCATTGTGTCTTTGTGGACTTAGAAAAAGCATATTACAGGGTGCCTAGTGAAGAGTTGTGTTATTGTATGAGGAAATCGGGAGTGTCAGAGAAGTATGTAAGAGTGGTACAGGATATGTACGAGGGTAGTGTGACAGCGGTGAGGTCTGCATTGGGAGTGACGGATGCTTTTAACATGGAGGTGGGATTACATCAAGGATCAGCTCTGAGCCCTTTCTTATTTGCAGTGGTGATGGACAGGTTGACAGATGAGATCAGACAGGAGTCCCCGTGGACTATGATGTTTGCAGATGACATTGTGATCTGTAGTGAGAGTAGGGAACAGGTGGAGGAGACCCTGAAGAGGTGGAGATATGCTCTAGAGAGAAGAGGAATGAAGGTCAGCAGAACTAAGACAGAATATGTGTGTGTGTGAATGAGAGGGAGGATAGAGGAATGGTGAAGATGCAGGGAGTACAGGTGGCGAAGGTGGATGAGTTTAAATACTTGGGATCAACAGTTCAGAGTAATGGTGAATGCGGAAGAGAGGTGAAGAAGAGAGTACAGGCAGGATGGAGTGGGTGGAGAAGAGTGTCAAGAGTGATTTGTGACAGACGAGTACCAGTAAGAGTGAAAGGGAAGGTCTACAAGAGGGTAGTGAGACCAACTATGTTATATGGGTTGGAGACAGGAAACAGTAGCATTGACAAAAAGCCAGGAGTCAGAGCTGGACGTGGCAGAGTTAAAAATGTTAAGATTTGCACTGGGTGTGACAAGGGTGGACAGGATTAGGAATAAGTATATTAGAGGGTCAGCCCAGGTTGGAAGATTTGGAGACAAAGCAAGAGAGGCAAGACTATGTTGGTTTGGACATGTGCTGAGGAGGGATGCAGAGTATATTGGGAAAAAGATGCTAAGGATGAAGCTGCCAGGTAACAGGAAAAGAGAAAGGCCTAAGATAAGGTTTATGGATGTGGTGAGGGAGGACATGCAGGTGGTTGGTGTGACAGAGTAAGATGCAGAGGACAGGAGGAAATGGAAACAGATGATCCGCTGTGGCGACCCCTAACGGGAGCAGCCGAAAGAAGAAGAAGGATATGTTAACTGGGACAGTCTGACTGGATACAGGTCCATTTTCAGCAGAGGCCCAGGGAGAAAAGCTCCACATGTGGATAGATACAGAACAGTTAACAGTAGCAGTTTTTAATACAGTTACATATAGATACAAGTTACAGAATTATTGGAGTACATACATAAATACATAAAAAAGTTTACAATATTAATTTTCTTGTTAGAACATAAACAGTTTTAGTAGTACAAGGCTGAATAAGGTAGCATATCATTCAGTAGTACAATACATTTGAGTGAGATAGCTAAAGTTTCACACTTTTTAAGACTATTTTTACAGGTAGCCAGAGAGTAAAGTGAATGGTGACTTGGTTACTCCGGGTTTGTACAGGGGCACAGACATTGAATTTTTAGGTATGTTTTGAGAGACATTTTAAATTGGATTATGGAATGACCTGCTGTAAGTTTGGCAGGGAGTAGGTTCGAGATTTTACAAACGCAGTTGCAAAATAATGACTCACCTGCTAAGTTTTTGGATTTAACAGTTTGTTCCAGCATTTTATCAGAAGAACGGAGTGTTTTTAGGTTGCTGTAAAGGGGGATTATATTTTTGAGTATGGGCATGCTTTCAGGCTGATAGAGGACTTTGTGGGCTACTATTAATTGGTTATACTGAATTTGAGAGGGTAACTCTAGCCAGCCTAGGGATCGTAGGTTAAGACAGTGGTGTGTTCTATATGCTGAACCTGTGGCAAATCTGGCTATTGAGTTTATTGAGGTCAGATTTACTCAGGTTTGTATAAATTGGGGAGGCACAAAGAAGGGTTGATAGTAAATGTGTTCGGGCAATCACTGTCCTAGCAGTTGAGGTTAGGAATGACTTAATCCTATATAAAGATCCTAGCTTCTTACTGACTGTTTCAATGGTTTTGTCGATGTGAGCATCAAACTTAAGGTTATTGCAAACAATTACACCTAATACTTTTGTATTAGCTTCTGGGGAAATTATGGTGCCATTATTAGATGTTATGGTAAATGATGGTAATGGGACTTACCGAGTGGGGGTGAAGAGTAACAGTTTTGTTTTATTTGGATTTAATAGAAGACACCGATCAGTGAGCCAGTTTTCTACTTTGTTGAAAGTATTTTGGGATAAGGTTAGCAGGTCTATTGGGGAGGTGCCAGAACAGATAAGTGCAGAGTCATCTGCATATTGAATGCAGGTTGCTTTAGGGATGACTGTATGAAGTTCATTAATGACGAAGGAAAACAGGAGAGGTCCTAGTATAGACCCTTGAGGCACTCCAAGGGTGACTGGCAGTAGTGAAGATAGGCTATCTTTCCATAGCACAGCTTGTGGTCTGCCACGTAGACAGGAATTTAACCAGCATATTCCCAGGCTGTCTATGGTGAGAGTTTTTAGTGTGCCAAGGAGTAGTTGATAGTTTACCATATCAAATGTCTTGGATAGGTCAAGAAAGAGGGCAGAGGAGAGCATATTATTATTACAATTTTGATTTATTGTCTGAAAGAAGGCTAGAAGGGCTGAGGTAGTACTATGGTGGGGTGTAAATCCATGCTGAGAGAGGGCTATGAGATTGTGCAGATTGAGGTAATGTAAGAGTTGCTTATGGATAGATTTTTCCATAATTTTAGCCAGAGGTGACAGGATGGCAATGGGCCGGTAATTTCATAGATCAGTGGAGTTACCCACTTTATGGAGAGTAATTATGTGGGAAATTTTCCAGATGGAGGGGATATATGCTTCCAAGATGGTTCTGTTGATTACTATTGAGATGGGATATGCTATTGCATCTGCAGCCTTTTGAAGATATTCAGCAGGCAGTGGGTCTGCTGATAGGGTGGTGGGTTTCAGTTTCTTGATTAAAGATCAGATAAGTGATGTTGGTACTGGTCAAAAGTTAAAGGAGGGGTAGGTCTTGGATATGGGGTCAATTGGGTCTAAGTTATTGGGACCTAGTTGGTTGGCATGAATGTGTTGAAGGTGTTGGCAATATTTTCTAGAGGTTTTTGGAGGATAAACGTGGGGGTACGGGTAGTAGTGTTTCCTGGATGGAGAAGATTGTTTAAACTGGACCAAAATTTTTGTACAATATATATATGTATATATATATATATATATATATATATATATATATATATATAGATAGATATATAGATGTGTGTGTGTGTGTGTGTGTGTGTGTGTGTGTGTGTGTGCATATATATATGTGTGTGTGTGTGTGTGTGTGTGTGTGTATGTATCAGACCTCCCAACCGTCCCGAATTACTTGGTTTTTACCGAGTTTAGGGGTCCAAATGAAGGGGTGCCACGATTCCTGAGTGGCACCCCTTCATTTCCGATTTCTTTGCTTTTATTTTTTTATTTTTTAAATTTTTGCGCTGTCGGAGCTGACGTCATCACGTGCACGATGATGTCAGCTCCGTCAGCACTACCAGCCAGTCGGAACTGAGCTCAAGGAGCTCACGTCATCATTTCTGGCTGGCTGCGAGCAGTAGCTGCTGAAAGAAGCAGGCAGGGAAGTGTTTTAACTAACGCCAAGCCGAGAGAAACAGGCAGGATTCGGGAAGTGTTTTGAACTAATTCAACTGTTGCTGCCAACTGCCAAGCCAAGAGAAGAATTGCTGGCTTTGCTTTAGCCTAGCCAAAATGACTCTGGTGCTGCTGCCGAGCGGAGAGAAGGGCTTTGCTTTGACGATGCTGCCATAGCGACTTAATGGATCTTCTGCTGTATCATCTGCTGCTGTTTTGGAAATAACTTTGGATTAGGTAAGGAACAAAGGGTGTGTGTGTGTGTGTGTGTGTGTGTGTGTGTGTGTGTGTGTGTGTGTGTGTGTGTGTGTGTGTGTGTGTGTGTGTGTGCGTGTCATGGATGCAGAGAAAGAAGATTTCTTTAGTGAAACTACTGCATATGAATTCGTGTTCCTTTCAAGTTACTTCCTTGTTGACGGTTCTGCTTATTTGAAAGAGGTTTTGGTTCATTATGTCCCCAGTAAGTCCCAGATGAAGGGCTGTGGCTGTTCTGATGGTCCATTTGGAAATGCATGTAGTACATCCTCAACTTACTGTGTTTCAGTCCTCTTGAATCCACTACCTTGTCTGATCTCATACTGAGTCCTCCTCCAGAAGGTCCCTGAAGTTTCATCTATTTATGATAGTCTTCATAAACTCTGCAGAAGGGACAACTAATTTGTATTTTTAAATCGCCTTTCCCTTATTCTAAATGTGTTATTTATTTTATGTGTGGCCTTTGAAAATTTTGCCAATTATCTATTTTAATTCTGCACAATTCACATTGGATAAACTATTTAGACTTAACATAAAACCCCAGATTTTATTGTAACGTTTTTGATGTTCTTTTAAGAAAGAACACTTTGTCTATATTCTTGTGTGAAACTTTACAACCTTAGCATTTAAATTATGATTTAAGAGTGAAATATATGATACAATCTGCTTTTGTTGTTAATCATACATAAACTCATTTCTTTGGCAAATTCCCTTTTCTGTATTGGTTACTTCTTTGGATTGGATACTATATTAAGCTTGCTTTATGGTTCGTTCACTCACATACATTGAAGGAGATAAACTGAGGCAATTATGTATTGCTGTTTAATTTGTATTAATAAAGATACTGGATTGGTGTCTCCTTTGCATACCAATTTGAGTTTGATCATACTGTTTTAAAGTTATCTGCAGCAGATGATCCACATTATAAACATTGAAACATTGAAAAGAATTGTGTGGAAACTTTATGGAAAAAGAGACTCAGATGATCCACATTATAAACATTGAAAAGAATTGTGTGAAAAAGAGATGTTTGTCTGTGTGAAACTGCCCCCAGTGTAATACACCTGGTGGCTAGAGGTACTCAGGCTCAAACCCTGTACCTTGGGTAAAGAGTAAAAAGAGCCTAAAGTCCCTAGCCAACATCATTTATTAATTAAAGCCTCATATTTTTTATCTGTTCCTCATACAATCTGTGGTTTGTCCCTAGCCACCACCACTTGAAAATTAAAGCCTCATATCTTTGATTTGTTCCTCAGAAAAATCTGTTGTTTTTAGGATTTGTGACAAATCACTGTAAGATTGAATTTACTAAATAATTACAGGCATTTGAATTTCAGCCTTCATATTCTTCAGAAACAAAATGGTAACACAAAACCTTTTATTCTAGCAATTTTCTAAGTTTATAAGATCAGTCTTTGAAATGTGTCCCTATTTTGGGTCTGTATTCCCCCATTATTGGCTTTACCCAATTTTTTTGTGCTAAGAGGTTGAGACTAGAACTATGGTGAGAAGTGAGAACTGAATTCACTAAATGATAGCCATTTAAGTTTCAGTCTTCCTATCTTGCAAGAAATTGCTGAATTGGCAAAGGCATAGTGATATGTTTCTATGACTGTAGTGCACTGTGTCCTGGGATCAAGACTTGATTCTGGTAACACAACATTTTATTCTAACAACTTTCCAAAATGTTTGACCCCCCCCCCCCAAAAAAAACCAAAAAAACTGAAATTGAAAA